>NC_135154.1:16972272-17272272 GCF_050948215.1 Halictus rubicundus | reverse complement strand
GTCAAGAATTCCAATTTAACGCGATTCCGTTCGTTGATATCCGATCATCCTTTAATTCTCCGCGCATTCGCGGCGCGACACCCGCATGCCAACACAGGCTACGTGTAGGGACAGAGGCCACCCAACGTGATTATCGCTCGTAAGTATCGGTTCACCTTGCCTTCACCACGTCACGATATCTTTCTCAATGACTTTCAACGTCCAGCCGATCTTTGGGTCCTCGTGGACCCGAGCAAACCCGACCTGAATTGCCAACTTACTTAAGAATTTATCTTCCGAACATCTTAGCACCTTCAAGGTAAAATAACTTTTAGTACACTCGAGATTTTCGCTACCTCAAAACTAAAATAATTTTTCACAGCCTCAATGTGAAGATCATTTTTATTAGTTTGGAAAGAGAAATCATTTTTAGAGCCTCCAAAAATTAAAATCAATTTTTACTACTCTTGAAAGCAAAGTAAAAGACCTCCGAAATTAAACATTTTTTTTTTGTGACTTCTAAAAATCTTATTATATTAATCTAAACTTGATTAGCATTGCTCTTTGTGTTCTTTCTCGTATCAACTGTTTCATAGCTCTGCTTGCAAACATTTTTATAAAATTGAAACGTAGAAGGGAGAATTTGATCATTTTTTACATTGCAGTGACTCTATGAAGTGTACCGTAAAAATAATTGATACACTTTTCTATTATCACAAAGGGTTAGAAAGGAAGAGTGTTCAAAAGAAAATTGAATGAAACAAAAGGATCGACTAGGAGTATCTTGTAAAAGTAGTTTTAGCGATACCAAGTGGGAGACGGACAAACCCACGCGATCATGATTCCATTGATCATGATTCAAACGAAACGTGTTGCACGTGGACTTGGCCTTACGTAATTCCACGAAGAGACACTATGCACAGAACAAAACGTCAACGCACTACTGGCACCGTTTCCTTGTTTGTCGTTGCAGCTTCGAGTAGACCGGTACTGGCATAGTGTTCCGTAATCGGTCATTCTTCTGCCTTTTTCATTTCTACCTCAAAACAATTCTTATTATAGAGTTTTCTCATTATATTTGATTTGATTATAGTAAAAGCCGACGGATCGCGAAGAACATTTCCTCAAAGGAGAAAGTTTCTTCGAATGACCTCAGGAATTACCCCTTTCAAGGAAATACAACATTTTTGGTACACTCTGTAGAACGATCGATAAACACGCGAGCACATTAAATTAGTCCGTAATTACTGTAAAGAAGAAAAGGAAGAAAAATTTTGGCACTCACAAACGATCGAATGAACAACTTTTTTGCTATATTTCCTGACCGAACAATTTTCATTTTACGACAGAAATAAAAGGTACGAATAAAACAGTACTTTCCAAAATGGTACCAAATTTGCAAGGGGGCGGTGTACCGCCAGCAGCCTTCCAAATATTCCCGTTTTTCACGAGTGCTTAATGGAATTATTATCTGACTCATTATTACCCGATCGCACAATTAATGAATACCGGCTCTCGGGAGCCCGGCGATCGATAAAATCATTGATGGAGAACAGATACGTGATCTCTCCGAGGGGACGGAAACTGTGATCGTTGAAAATCGGCGACTCAGGAAGCAGCTGCAACCCTCTCGAACTTTGAATACAGCAAGCGTAACTTTTGGATATTTTATGTCTACATTAAAATACAAATGTTTGGCAGTGAGGATCAAATCGGCGAGATCTGACATTTTCTACGACTGTCTGATCTTTTGCCGCGATATCACCTGTTACGAAAGAGTCCAACTCGATTATAACTTCTTCTAATTAGACTGAGAATCTTGATGCAAAATAAGAATCTTCTGAGCGAATCACAAGAAACAAACAGAACATTTCTCGTAAACGTCTCCTCGTATTAAAAATTGTAGCCGATGGAGAATAATGTAAATGTGTATTAAAGTGAAACAAAATTAATTAAAACACAGTAAACTTTGTTAGAAAGTCTCCTAATATTTTCAACTTGTCATAAATGTATAAAGTCCACAGTCCATTTATAATTAATTGGCTAAACAATTAGAAGCGTGCTGCCAATATATCGGTCCGAATTTCATAAAAATACGACTGCCAAGGTTCTGACATTTTTCCCGACCGACTCAATTAAGGTCAAAGTTAATTATAAAGTTTGCCCACTCTCCTCGAATTTTTGCCAATAAGAATCGAGATTTACCGATGCGCCAGCTGCAAGCTTTCTCCAAAGAACATTCTTCGCCTACAGCAACACTCAAAACGGTCCCTCGGTATACTGATCATTAAGCGTAATTACCGGCGCTCGCGTAATGTATGGAAATAGTAGAAATGAGGGGCCAGGTTCGAAGAAAAGAAAAGAGAAAGAGGGATTGTTTCTACGGCTTCTCCTCCCTTCCCCAGATCAGACGACATAAATCCACGCTTTCAATTATGCGAAATTAATTGACCGCGCCTTGTATCTTCCCCCTGCAATCTCCCTCTCTCTCTCTCTCTCTCTCTCTCTCTCTCTCTCTCTCTCTCTCTCTCTCTTCCTCTCTGTTCTTCCTTGTCTCTCGTTTTAGTATGTGCACGTGATGCCCCACAGGATCGCGCGAAAGGACTCGGCATGCATCTTTGTATATAAATTTCATTGTGCCTTCCACGTGTCCTTTTGTTTCAGTTATTTTCTTTCAGCGAGCGAATGAAGAGGTAATCTTTGCAAGTGCGCTCCGAGGGGCGAACGAAAACAGAAGTAAAAGAGTTTGGTGCAGTTCGTGCACTTTATGCAGCGAGGGTACACGTAACAATGCAATTTTAGTGGGCTCAGTTGTCCCGAAAATGAAATATCCATGTATTATACACAGTATCTTGAGGCTACTTAAAATTTAATTAAAAGACAATTTTCACAAGACAACTATGGTATTTCTAAAGTTCCATCAAGTCGTTTCCTGTATTCATTTTTCGAGAATTTTTGGAAAACGCTAAATTCTACAAAATTTCATCAGAAATCTTTCCAATCAAATAAAAAATATATTCAAAAAGGAAAAATCAGACTGAACAAAGTCGTGCCAATTTTCACTCGATCCCAATAATTTTTAGGTTTACATTAAATTTGAAACTTCCGGATCATTCACATAATTTGTTCGTCTTTGTCAGTAGCTGTTTAAGGGATTACATTTTCGGGAAAGCGGTACGGAACTTTTCGCAAGCGGTGCAAATAGAGGCGGGACTTTCCACGAAGCGATTATGATTTGTCATTAGGCGGGCATAATTCATCGGAGGGCCGGGGGTCTGTACACGTGCATAGCCGGCCCGGAATCTGGCCGTATGTTAATGACAGTGAAATGACGGGCACGTAATGTGTCGGTTGTGAAAAGGTAATACGCGTGCGGTACACGTGTGTGAACGGCTCTCTCGACCACCGACGTGGCGCAATAATGACGCACATCTCTCGATTTTATTATTTTAATGCACCTCTGGCCACGGCCCACGCGACTCGCATACACATCGCGCGATTTCGCATGGGAATCGTTCCATTGGAGGCGCGGGTTGTCCCGTTTCTTCTCGCCTCCGCCGGTTTGCACGCGACTTTACGGTCAAAAATCGCGAGTTTCCGTATCTTATTCTGACCCGAAAATTCATTTAGTCGCGAGCACGCCCCCGGTATCCCTTTTCACCGAACCTTTGATTCGAATCGAACGGCAACTGCCCACGTAGGTAATCGAGCCGAACAACGGTTCCCCATTCTTTCGGATTTTATTGGCCAACGAATGCGCGACGGTTCGCGATGCTCGTGGTTTTTTCTTCTGGTCTAGATCTTGATCAATTCGTGCCGAGCAGAGTGCATTTCGAATACACTGCTAAATTAATTGTAGTCGAAACGCTTCATACTTCTACAGGTCTTCCGCCACCTTAACACTGTGAACGCCAAACTAGAAACCCGAAAAATTCCATAAAATCAGAGTAAGTTATTTAATGAAATAAAAATTGCAAAAAATTAAATGTACGATACTGAGTAATCCTCCAACTTTCTTACAGATCCTAATCAAGTTCAGTACAATCAATATATCAACGTAAAAATTCATTTAAAAATCTGCACAAATAATTCCGTCATATGGGTGACGCGGCATTCAAGGTGTTGAATAAAATTTTAACGCCGCTATATATCAATGGAAAATTGTAATGGTTTCATTCTAATGCTCAATACAAAATTTTCAACAGTTTCCTACAACCTCCATCTTCCCAACTTTCCCTTGATTCGGACAAAGTCTGAGGTGTAAATGAGACGGAACATTTTCTCCGGCTAAAAATTCCAGAGACATACGCGCTGTCCGACGAACATTCTCGACCATTCGAAATGTTGGCAGGTGAACGGTGAACTTCCGCGTTCGGGTTCGATAGATTCTGCCGCGGGCAGGTAGTAACTTCCTGCGGCTCTCCCGGTGCATCAGCATTCACCTTTCGACGACCGCGTGACGAGAAATTCTCGATTTCGGTCGCGCCTTTACGTAGCCGTACGATTCCCGGGGTACGGTCAATTAAGTATTCATTACCGTGATCGCCGGCTCCGAGTACGGAATACGGTGCGGACATCAAAGCGAAATGGACGTCGCCTGTCCGGAGGACCCACCGGGCTCGCCAACGTAAACGCAACCGGTCACACATCGATCGCAGAATTCCAAGTGGCCTCTTACTATTCCGGGCGACCGTCTTATGAACGAATTTTACCGTCCGGCCACGCTTTTACATTGTTTCATTGTGGTCCCGCGACCGATTATGTCCGCTACGAGCCGGCATTTCCATAGCGATTTGGCCTACGTGCCACTCCTCGACCAATTCCCCTTAATGGACGATCCTTCTGTCCACCGCTCGAATTCCTTTACGATCACCCTTTTTCTTTTCTGTTTTTTTCTTTCTTCTTTTTTTCGTGTCCCCGAAATACTGCTCGGTGACGATTCATTTCTAGTTTTCATTCATTTTTACGAATTTTGTGCAATTAATCGGCACTGGTTTCTTATATTTCTATTGATTCTCAACACTTTTACGAGCACTGAACACACGTGTAAAATTGTTGACCATGGGACACGGGCAAAGAAGATTGACAAATAGAATAGAATGATGATAGCATTCGGGTCAATGTTGGCCGGGAGCTACAAACATTTCGTTTAAATTGTAATTTTCTAGCAGACAATTTAAATTGTGTCCTCGACTTATATTGGATTGAATATGATGAAAATTGAGCTCAAGGAAGAACGTCCAAAAATATATACTAAAAATCTGAGGTACTATACAAGAATGACTGAATACGTAACTGCCACGAAATCTAGCTTTAATAAAATTGTCAAAAAATAGTCGCCTTGTAAGAGTCGGTAATAAAATCATTTCCAAATGTTCAAGAATGGTCAAATAGTTTCGAATAAATCGGACAGACTGAGAAACTATTTTTCGAAACGAATAATCTGATGCAGCATAGATTCACATCTTCCCAGCATAATTTAAAATAGACACGCCCCGAGCATGCGCGACAAAACGATTTTAATGCTCTGGCTATAAAACTGTGTCTTTGAAAGCAGACAATTGCATAGAGCACTGATTGCTATCTTTCGAGCACAATGTAACTTTGAGACACGTTCAACGAGGAATTTCACATCTCTCGAAAAAAGAAAAAGAAAAGGGACAACAGTGTTTAACGACCGAATCGAAATATTTGCGTCCCCAATCAATTACGAGCCGCGCGGCGATTAATTTCGTGATAAAAAAAAATAGAAAAACGAGAGAGGGGGGGGGTGGTGGTACTCGGCCGATCTATTGCAGAAAATAAATTCCTGGTTGAGATTGCAGCGGATCGACTTCTAATACGGCGTTCCGGCGTTTCGCGATATTGATAGCGCGTATAATTATTTCCGTGCATCAATCTGTAGGGGCCGTACCGCAGATTGATCGCGGGCATAAATCCGCCGGCAAATGAGCCCGAGACAGAATTAAAGCTAATAAACGGACTCGGCATAATTGCACGTAGGCTATGAGTTATAACATCAATCCCTCTGACGCAGGAACAAGCGTGCTAATAAGTGGTTGCGAGCTTTTTGCTCGTTCGCCGGTTCTACAACGGCTGCGAATGCTCGATGGTGGCGTAATACGTGTCACGAGCTTGCTACTTGGGAGGATAACACCACTATGGCAACAGGGAGAACCTCGGCCAACAAGAAACCCACGGGGGGAACACACCGTGCGCACAGGGCCGTGTAATTACATCGTTCTGAAAAGTTTCTAATACCGTGAATTTACAGCCAGAAGAATTTCACGACGCAACGCGCGCCCGATATACGGGGTGTGCTTCGCGTCACTTATCCGGGACTTGGGATTTTAACGCGAAAAATGCTTCCTCGGACTCTTCACAAGCCACACGATTTAATATCCCACGATGTTCGCTAATTTCACCGTAATTTTTATCGTTTGAAAGCAGTCCGACACCTCGATTTACGACTCCTTGCACAAGCTACAGCGATTAGAACAGCTTTGTCGTGTACAGTTAGCTAGGAAGATTAAAATGATTCAAGTAAGAACGAAGCGTCTGTATGGATAATTTTTATTCTGCAGAAAAATAAATTTTCGATTCGGTTTAGAAGACATTATCCCAATTGCATTTACCCCTCGCAAAAATTGGTGCAACGAGTGCATGGAAAAATTACATGGTGTAAAGAATTCCTTTCTTTAACAGTAAACAAGGAAAAAGTAGTGTAATACGTTTCCCGGGTCTCACCACATCTCTACCTAACGAGATATGTCTTAATGAAATGATTTGATTAATTTCTACATGAAATTCTAGGCCGCCCAAAGGGACTGCAGGAAAGAGGATTGGACCTCGATGGAATGCAGGTCCCATTGTACTGTCATCCCACATATCATTGATTAGTATACCGAATTCTGAAGCACATCTTTGCCAAGCGAACCATGCACTAATGTGAGCTGAAAAGTTTGAGCCTGGAAGAACAGAGCGTCTCGTTGATCAGAATGTATATTGGCTGTTCGTCAAGTCGAATTCGCATTATTCGTTAACACGACCGGTTGCCAACGGATGTCAAGTCATCGTTAAAATATTCTTCAGAGAGTTCAGCACGGTATTCACACCGCGTAGGGCGGCTCCTTTGACGAGTGCTTTGCGGCGGAAGCTAGCGTAGGATTGTGACAATCCAACTTTGTATGTAAAACTTAAATGTTAATGGACGATTGCTAAATCTGGCAGGTATTAGTCAGGCTATTGTCAGTCAGTAAATTCGTCAAGTCTGTGGACCGTGAAATCTTTGAGGTTTCCAGGTCCTGAGCCTTTTACCATCAGTCACCATCAGCTATCACCTAGCTAGTTTCAAGCTGCATCGGACAACTATGAGAGTTTACTGATATGTAACATTCGTTTGGACAATTTCTAAGAGACAATACAATGTCGTCAGAGCTACAGGGGCTATTGGAATAAGCTTCAAACGACGTCGATGGGACTTTCGGTCACTCCGCAGTTCAATGTCTTTCTCTTCTGTTCTACCTTCATTTTCTACTAGCTCTCGCACACGTTTGCGTCACAGATACGTGACCTCACCAATCTCGCTACTTACTTCAAGTTAGTCAACTTAATTTGGTGCACTTTGTTGTGTAAAATCATAGCTCATTCAAAAATCGTTCTCCTGCTAAACTGCTGAATTATTTGATGAAAGAGGTTAACGAAACATTTCACCAAGGGAGATATTAAGAAAAATTTTTTTAATTATTGGCTTGCAGTTGAAACCTTGGGTCTCCGAGGTTAAGAAGAAAATGGGGTTTACAGTCGAAACTGTCTTCTTCGGGGGGCAATCTGAATCGTTGTTCTTGCTGTTTCGCGGGGAAAATAGATATCAAAAGGCAGAGGCAAGCTTTTGATATCTTCTTGATAGCTTCGCGATGAAAGCTCGCGCCCCCGGTCCGCGAATCAACAATTACGCACAGGGTCTCTCACCTTAATCGGTCGAGAGGTTGTGCCTCGAACAAAAATCTCGGGGGACAAGAGAGGCTTGCTTACCTGCTGGGATTTTTTGTTAGGCGCGGTTTCCGGGCATTCCGGATCCGTTGGGTCGAGGCACGGCTTGCTCTGGTAGCCATTCGTTATCCCGGCTCGCTTCATGTAATCCTCCAGAGTTTTGAAGGGAAACACGAAATGTTTCTTCATCTCGTCCAGCATACCAGTCGGATTGAGGTTCGTCCACTGGATCGGCTTGTTCGTTTGCGCCCCGCTGTCCAATGGAACCATACGGAAGCGAAAAAATGAATACCTTACGAAATCTCATGAACGACCCGGGTTCTTTGCACCCGGGGATGATCGACTTAATGCGATCACGACGGATCTACGATCGTTCTACGAAACTGTTATTGCTGCGCTGCGGTTTTCTGTGCGCTTATCACAAAATTCAGTACATTTCAAATAGTGTTCAACTGTAATATTTTTAATTTACCCATTGAGATTACACAAATGGATTCACGACGAATTATTCAAACTTATTTCTTTCAGTAAGCATATATTCAAAAAATTCTCGTTTTTATAAAGGAATACGAAGTAGCCACTTTCATTGAAAAGAGGAACAGCTGTCTATTTGATTTTTATTCCTTGCAGTCGATGAACATTTTTAATTTGCACAAAAATCTGCAGCCTATTGATAACATGCAATGTCTCAAGCGACAACAAACATAATGTCCAGTTTTCTATCGATTTTAGAAGCTAAAAAACGAAAGAACATTTGTAGAAGTCTCGAAAGACGAAAAATTGCATAAGAAAGTTCGAGACACGAAAAAAAAACAAATAAATAAATTGCTCAGGCTTTAAAGAATTCTTCGTGCAACTTCAAACTGGTACAAGAAATGGATTAAAACATAATGTCGAATTATCGCATGATGCTCGATCCTCAGTAAAGAAGCAACATTAGTGAAATCCTCGAGAGACAGATAATTCGGTAATAAAACCGTGGAATTTTGTAAAAATGGCGTAAAGAGCCTCGGTAACGGTGAAAAAAAGAACGTGCAAACCGCGATGGTATTTTGATCGATACGCGTAAATTACATCCGAATTACACAGCACGTCAAACGCAAAAACGCGCGCCGGCCATTTATATCCCGGCAGCCTAATATATCGGCGGTAAGCGTATGCGTGTGGTGCATCTATGTTGCAATTAAGTATCCTTTTCCTGTTACGTCTCCACCGGAGGGGACTGATCAAGTCCTTATCCGCAGTCGTGGAACGCGAACGAAGACGGACGATTAATTTCGCATTAAAGCTTGGAAATCAATTTGCCGATTCCCTTTTTCGAGACAGAAATATTCGACGGAGCCGCGATGGTTCGAGAGTAACGCGATAAAATCGTCCAGCAATTTGCAATCGGGTATCTTTCACGACGAAACAAAATTCCGATCTTTTCGTATCGATGTTTAAGCATCGAAGCGAACGCAGACACATGACAACTATAAATTTTCTGTCCCTTCCAGGAAATGATCAGGGACGAAGAAATTCTGATCGGTGCAATCGCGAGGAAATGGCGAAGAGTTAAAACCGAGCAAGTTATTCGAACCGCTAAGTAAATGATCCGGTATTCAGATTTTCCAATATTTCCGAGCTAGCACTTGTAAAACATTATCCACGACAAATCTAGCATTTACTTAGAAGCAATTAGGGTAAATCTGCCTTATCTCGGCCAGTGCCCAGCGGTCAGCCTTTTTGAAAATAAACGACCGCGGATTTGATGCATACATGACAAAAATGGGCACGCATACAATTTCAAACAGTGAACATATGAAAATGATCCGTAGTCGATAAATTACGTAAAAACAAGAGATATCTACAATCTCCGATACATTTGAACGACGAGACGTGGTTAATTCCTCGCTTCAATGTCCCCGTAGAAACAATTTAGAAGATACGATATTAATAATAACGGAGAAGGCTGACTGCTGGCCTCGAATGGCCGACTCCAGGACTAATTACCCTACTTATTTGCCAGCATATGACCTGTTTGTACTTACGGTATGTGAACGGGATACTCGGGTCCCAGTAGTTTGCTGCCTTCCCAGAAACAGTCCAACGGCGTAATGATGGCGCAGGGTATGATACTATCGAAGATCTAAAAAGAACGGATCCGTTTAGCTCGCCGGAAGGTTGGTTTCTCGTTGTAATTGAAAAATTACGCGCACGGAGAGCATGATCGATCTAGCGTGTTCCCCGATTAACGCACCATCGATCGCCGCGAGATTACGTTCGACGGGGCGACTTAATACAATTTTCGGCTGGATGCCGGCTCCGATGATAATTATTATGATTCCGGGGCATTTAATCATCGTCGTCGCTTAATGGCGAGCACCGCTACCCTCTCCCTCTCTCCCTCTCTCTCTCTCTCTTGCTCTTTCTTTCCCCTGGCTCCGATTTACGATTATTTCTCCTTTTCTTCCGATAGTGGACACTAACGATCGGCATAAGGTTTTTCTTGGTAGCGAGAGGCATTACGGGGCCGGCCACCTGTGTGTTCTCGGAAACTCGAATAGGGCGGTCCCCCGCTTCAAGCGTCTCCCTTTTTTTCGGCCCTTTTGATTCACGAATAATACGAATTTCGGATAGTGTTCGAGGAACGCCGCCGCGGACATTTGTCAAATTGTCCTTTCCGATCCCTCCACGAAAGAAAAAAAAAAAGAGAAAAAAAAAAGAAGAGAAAAGAAAAGGAGTCACAGCCGTGCCCCCTAATTCGTTTTCGGTGAGGCCCCCTTTGCGAGACGACGCGCGCGGACCCCCGTTCTCCCTTTTTGCACGGGAAACATTTACCGGTGGCGCTAATGGTTTAATAGATTAATCTGTTGCGAAAAAGCGGGCCCATTGAAATTTCACTCCCGCGTTCGCTACCCCTAACTTCTCTCTGCTGTTGCAATCATTTCGCACCGTTAAGCAAAGTCGAACACGTCGTCGAAATCCACCGGAAATCATTTATTTGTAATAAATAAGAAAGAACTGAAGCAATAACTAATGACACGGCGAAATCATAAATTACGAGTGTGAAAGTGGATGGGAAGAATAAATGTGTAATATAGTTCATAAATATAATTAATAGACCGCGGATGTTTATGCAAATATCGTGCATCAATTGTAAAAGGCGGGATCTCAAAGTAATAAATTCCTCCTTCGATTAACAATTGTAATGAGTCGAAAACAATGCATGGATGTTTTTCGAGTTCTTAAAATTCTGACTACATTTTTGTCATAAATTTATAAAATTTGCAGTCCAGTAATTAGGATACAGCCAATTCTTAGCTGAACAAATATAATAATTCCAAGGATCCAAAGAATTGAAGAGGAATTTGGATTGAATTCCGCGTTCGAATGAACAGAAAGACAGCGATTGCTATATTTTTCATGTGTGATATACGCGGCCATAAAATGCTACAAGTGCGTAAAATTCTCGTCATCAATCTGTAGAACGTCGACGCGGCCTGCTCGAATCGGAAACACTTTGTATTGTAATTTTTAGTACTTTTAAAACTCTCGCCCGGCGATACATTGTGCATTTGTGCCGGGAATCTTATTGTTAGAAATAAGCGGGAAGGTCGAGAATAACTTCTGAAGCTTTTATGGAGTAATGAATCACTCGTAATTTATGACACACTAAATTTCTCGTAGTTTAAACGCCCTTAAAGGATCACGTGTGGAGGTGTGTAACGCTCCAGACGCGGAAAGACAGCATCGTCGAACGAAGACGTTCCTGAGGCACTGCAACCACTTATGCACCCATGCTCGTCTGCATTCTGTGGCATGCGGCCGCCGAGCACGGCTGCATACAGCGTCTCAGCATTTTCTCCTCAGTTATACTTTATTACAATAATTCTGATTAAAATCCTTTTTACTTCTCTCACTGGTATTCTTCAGATCCACTGACTAAAAAATTCAAACTTCTGTGGCAAAATATTTTTAATCACTTGTGGTAACATCATCTTGAGTGAAAACAATTTTTTCCAAATTTTACATTACTAATTTTCGAACAATGGAAGGTGATCAAAGATTCTCGCGATTTATATAAAATATCTAAAAAAATTCTGTTGCAAAATATTTTCAATCACTCGTGGTAACATCATCTTGAGTGAAAACAATTTTTTTCCAAATTTTACATTATTTATTTTCGAACAATGGAAGGTGATCAAAGATTCTCGCGATTTATATAAAATATCTAAAACAATTCTGTTGCAAAACATTTTCAATCACTCGTGGTAACATTATCTTGAGTGAAAACAATTTTTTTCCCAATTTTACATTACTAATTTTCGAACAATGGAAGGTGATCAAAGATTCTCGCGATTTATATAAAATATCTAAAAAAATTCTGTTGCAAAATATTTTCAATTACTCGCGGTAACATCATCTTGAGTGAAAACAATTTTTTTCCAAATTTTACATTACTAATTTTCGAACAATGGAAGGTGATCAAAGATTCTCGCGATTTATATAAAATATCTAAAAAAATTCTGTTGCAAAATATTTTTAATCGATTGTTGACAGCCTACACGATCACCTTGAGGGACGAGAATTCTTTCGAAATTTTACATCAATAATTTCCAAACGATTGAATAGAATTATTCTCGTAGATGCTATGAAAGGCGATCGAAGACGACTGTTGCGATTTATGCGGATTAATAGAAAATAAATTTCTACAAATTGGTACAACGGAATGTCAAGAATAAGCTATTAGAACGCGTAATTTCGCATTAAGCAATACCCAATAAATCCTCGGCTGAGAGAGGAACGAGAAGCATTGCACAGAAGTCCGTTCGGTAACGGGCACGAATAATAATTTCACCGGCGATTCATAAGTAAGTATAAATCGCTCGAGATAGAGTCGAGATATCGAAGATGAAAAATTCATACGCAAAAGTGTAACAGCCTGTAAGCCAGCTGCAGGATAATAATATTCCTGTTTGTCCGGGATACGAGAGACCGCCGTGTGATTTAGCCGGTTGCTCGGGGCGCTGCCCGCATACCAGGACATGTATCATTTGACATTAATTTTTAAATTGAAACTTGATGAATCGCAATGAGATCGGAATTCTGTGACCAACTTTGATTGTGAGATTTCATCGATATATTATGCATCATCGGACCCGTAATAACACGTTATTACCGGCGGGCATGACCACACGGATTACTCGCGATAACCAAAACCCGAAGAAACTTCGTTTGCGGAAAAATAAATGAATTCGGTGCTTTGCAATTTAAATAGTCGTAGATCGCGTGCACCTTCCATTAGCAACCGTGGAATTCAATTCGATAAAATTAGACGAAACTGACAATTGAGCTCGATCGCTTGACATTGTTAAGCTTCAGTTCAGTTTTTCCGGAATTTCTTTTTTTGATTCTGCAAAATTTATAGTTGGGAGCTTACGAGTTATTGAATCACGAGCTAAGGGATTTTATGCATTCATGACTAAAATGGGTAAGCACAATTTAAAGCAGTGAACATATTAAAAAGATTTAAAGGCACCAACGTATTGGTTTTAGCTTAACAAAATAACTAAAAGAAGAAAGAAATTTTTATTTCGCTCCTGTGTCTTGCAATCGATGTAAATATTTTTTACTTTGCATAAAGATCGGCAGTCTAGTAATCATAGTTTATAAATGCATCAAACTATCTTTTAACGACATCTTTTTCCAACATTATTTAAAAAAAATTAGCGTTCGAGGTGCCGGAAATCGTCGCCAAAGGGATTCAAAAGAAATTAATACCACCCCTCGGAGCCAGCAGTAAAGCAACACATATCATTTTACCGTCGTTATCGTTCATTTAAGACTGACTATACTTTTTCTCTGAGAAGAATCCTCTACACTCTACCGCGTCACCGTTCGAGGCTTCCACATCTAATTGACACTGGAAACGTAAACTGGAATCGATGATGCAGTCGGAAAACCGAGGGCAGAAGCGTAGGACTAGTTTCAGAGGAGGAAACTGGAAATAAAAGGAGGGAAAACTGGAGCATAAAATTGAACAGCGGTTGAGAAACGAGATCGTAATGTCGCGGAAGTGGCGGTGTCTCTGATGTGACCACACGTGTAACACACTTCCTTTTCCCCGTGGATATATGCCCAGCGATGTTTTAACGTGTTCGCTCGTTAGTGGCGCAAGAAAACCGCATTCAAGGCACACACGTGAGCGGGACACGCACGACTTACAACCGTGTCTCGCAGCGGTACAAAGCCGCGGGTTTTCAAGCATTGTATTGAATTTTCGACGTTTACGACCACGCGCGCGACTCGCCCAACGACGTGCTGACTGGGAAACCGAGAAACAGAGAACTCGGAAGAGCATGGGAACCCATAGCGATGGGCACGACCTCCTATCAACTTCTACAGATCCTCAAGCATTTCCATATGCTCAGAGAAAATGTCTACACTGAGGAATAAAAAGTACTAGGACTCCGAGGGCTTTGTCGTTAATAGGGCCTTCCAATCTAGAACCTTGGAAAAATGGATTCTTCTTTTCTGCATTTTCTTAAATCACATATGGAAATATGTCTGTGAAGGAATTTGTTCGAATTCGTAAGCGTGACGAAGTTATGGTTGGTCGAAGAACGCAGTTCTCACTGTACACTTCGGGGAACTATAACTTGTACAATTTTAAGTATTTTGGCTTCAAAAAATTAGGTTATACGGTCCAAATAATGGAAAATATGTATGCAAAACTTCAATGCGAAACGGTTGTCCGATTTATTTATAAAAATTTCTAGATTGTATTCAGCCTCGAGTGAAGTAGAATCAACAGAGCGGGGTAGAATTTTGTCTAGGAAATGTTTTAAACAAAATTGTTTATTTCATACACGATCCACAAACGTAATCACATGCATTGAATTGTTATTGCAAAGTGTCGATTCTCCAGTTTCCAATTCCAGTTTCAGGCAAGATGAGATGAATATAATGGACAGAAGGGTAACAAAGGGAATGAAGAGTGCAGACAGTAGGGATGAAAGGTCGGATGATAGTGGATCGTAGCCATCGCTATGTATCCTAATAGAAATCTCGGAGTCATGGTGCGTGCGCAATAACGCGGTATCGCAGTTCACGCGTCGAATTCGCGAATAGCGCGGATAAGTGTGCGCGCGAGTTCGCACACGGTTAGGTCTCGCCTACATAGAAAGTAGTGGTAGTTTTAAATTACCTGGTCGATGTAGTGCATGTCGAAGTTGGGTATGTTCAGCGCGTAACACATGTCTTTCAGCCTCCACGTGCTGCAAGCGACACGGAACACATGCATTCATGAATACAAGTTTGCATCCCCTTAACCCCCGCCCCTGCACCCGGCGATAAGCGGCCCGAGAAGTGCACTCGAGAAAAACTTGAGACGATCGGTGTTGTGTCTCTCGCCTCTACGAGCCGCTTCCCGATGCACGTTTCACCCTCGAAAGCTACCATGAAATGCAGTTTGCCTTGTTACGAGACACAGAAAGAAATCCTTTTATGACATCGAATGTACATGGCATATTAGCGTCGGCAATTTTTAAGCACAATCGTATTAATGTTCCCTGAATAATTCTTGGACAAGACCATTTTTTTTTAACATGAAAATAATAATATACCTAGCTAATAACGACGATTTTATAAAAATTTATTTGGAGTAAATGGTGTAAAAAATAATTGTACATTAATGGGCTGATATGAAACTTACGACGAGTTTAAGTTTACCCATGGTATCTTTCAAGGGTTGTAAACGTGTCCACATAGTTTGCAAGAAAGAGGATGAACTGGGCACACGAATTCCACAAGAATAAAAGTTCTGATGTCAATATTAACCCTTAGCACTCGAGTGGCGACTCTGAAGCACCACTAGAAATTGTTGTGGCATTATTTCAAAGAAATTATAAAAAATATTACAAAATATTTGTTACATTACAAAATTTGTATTTAATAGATGACCAAACATTAAAATATTATATGTGGAAATCGGATCAGTTTCGTATGAATAAAATGAAAATATTGTAAGACGGAAGAAAAATTTAGTTTTACAATGAAAATAGCGCCGAGTGGAAAGCCACGAATAATCTGTTGGCCTTGCAACATGAAAAAGCAAATCTCGTTCGATAAAAAATCATCAAACTACACTGGATTAAATATTTCATTTTTGAAATGGAAATTCCATTTAGTTCGAGTGTTTTAAGATTCTGAAAACATTTTTTAACGAATGTCTCTGTACACGCAAAGACGTTTATTCGGAAGGAACGAAATGAAATGTAAAATTGTACGACGCTGTGTGGAACGTGTACAATGCAAATAATTGTTAAATAATTTGATCTCCGAAAACAGTAACGGTAGTACGGCTAACGAGATATTAAATCGCCATAATTCGAAGTTAAGTGCGCCGATTGCTACCGCCCAGACTGAAAGTCACGGAAACTCGTTGCGCAGACTCATCAGCCGTCCTCTTTCTTGCGTACGCATCGGTTCGCGCAAGAAACCAGAATGATGAAAGGAAAATAAGAAACTCGAAGAGAAGAAAAAAAAAAAGAACAAAAAGGGAGAAGAAAGCTTACATTTCGAACAGGTGTACGGTGACCTGCGTGGCCGCCTTCAGGATCGCTAGGTGTTCCTTAAGCGCGGCAGGATGCAAAATGTTCGCCCCAGAATGTCTCGGCGTTTGGATGACCAGTTGATGCGTCGATGCTGCAGCTTCGCCTAATGCTTCCGAGGCGTAGGTCAGCTCCTTCTGTAACCTTCCGCCTTCTACGACCAGCAGAGAACAAAAGAAACATCATTAGGACACTCGTAAATCATAGCAAAAATTCTTACGTATAGAAAATCAGCGACCGAAGCGTTTTCGATAAAAAAGATTGGTAGATTCGACCAGGTGGGAAATTTGTGAGAAGCGATTAGGATGGAAGTGAGTATAGTGATATTGGCGGAAACTGATTACGGGATGATACAATCGATAACATTGATAAGTTGGTTCTTCGAGACAAAAGGGTACTTTAGGCACTTGGGTCATTGTATTTTTGGTAAAACCGAGAAATTCGGGTCGATTGAGAAACTTGTAGAAAGTGATTAGGATGTCGTGGAAATGACTATACGTGGCTATATAAGCTTAGTGATGTTAGGGGAAATTGATTAGGGAACGATGCAGTGGATAACATTGATAAGTTAGTTCTTCGAGACAAAAGGGTACTTTAGGCACTTGGGTCGTTGTATTTTTGGTTAAACTGAGAAATTCGGGGATTGGGTCGATCGAGAAACTTGTAGAAAGTGATTAGGATGTCGTGGAAATGACTATACGTGGCTATACAAGCTTAGTGATGTTAGGGGAAATTGATCAGGTAATGATGCAGTGATAACTTAGTTCTTTGAGACAAAAGGGCAATCGAATCATCGTGATTTCGGTAAAATTGAGAAAATTGGAACTGAGTTGGATGTCATAGAAGTGACTATGAGCTTAGTGCTATTAAGGGATGATACTGTGTAACTCTGATGAGATTGCTCTTTTCGGCAACTGTTTTCGAAGGCCACGTTGGAATGCGGGTCCGAAACACAGTTGTCTTCCTCCAGGATCGAGACTACCTGGCCTTAGGCTACCCGTGGTCAGTCGGAGGAAAGTCGCGAGCATGGTCGTGATTGGCTGGTCGCTTTATTCGCGACTCGTACCACTTTAAGCTTTCGGCAGGCTGGCGATGTTTATGCTCGGGACGATTCCCCGAAGAGAAACATCGACTGGGCCCCGCGGTGTCGTAACACACGTTTCTACGGCTTTACGGGTATACCGAGAAAAATTTCTGGCAACGAACCAATGAAAGCCTTCCCAGAACAAGACGTGGAAATAACTATGTTATGGCTGAAAACGTTCCTCGACTGGCGATACGACATCCCCCGACGAGGTGGTCTTATCTAAGTAAGTCATCTGCGTTAGCGACGTCATCGGAATTGTGATCACGGAACCCGACTCATAAATAACTGATATATAATTTACAGGCTATTCTGTAAACAATTTCGTCGCTTTCGAATTTACAGGTTATTTTGTAAACAATTTCGTCGCTGGGGAAAAACCTTTTCGTCGCTTTCGACAATCACTACTGTCATCCGAGACAGTCTTTGCTGCACTAAGATCGTTTCAATTACTACCTTTTAACTCTCGTGCGGTGTTCAAAGAGTGCACCTTTATTTTTTATTGTATTTTTGGTTAGGGGGGTGTACAGGTACGTTCAGTTATTAAGAATGCATTTATGCGCACTGGTAACAATGTTGAAAATACGATTTTGTTGTTGGCTCAGTGTTAAAATGTGAGAATTAGATTAGCGATGCACGATGTAAGAATTCTTCTCAAAGAAAAATGTAGTACTCCCTAAAGAGATTTAATTCTGGATTTTGAAATAAGGGTAAAAAATGGAAAACTGGTGTACGTCGAAATACTGCAATAATGAAGCGAATCTAATAGTGTAATGTAAAAATGAGGTGTGTCTAGGTGATTAAAAAAATGAAATGAGCTTCAAAAATGTAAAGCAAAAATTACGAGAATATTCGTCTACGAGTCCAGTAGTCTAGTGCGGCAGGACGTTCCGTAACGAACGGTTCAGAAAAGGTGGCTAGAAGGATATAGTTGCACAGGATGGATCGAGCCCGTGACGGGAAAGATACGCAACTATATTCAGCAGAAAGTAACGCAGGAAGGGCATGAGAATGACGTCTGACACGGGGTACGTCGGGATCCCACCTAGTCAGATTTCACCGTCAAAAATGCCGACGGCGTATTTGCTCGTTCCGCCACGGCGCGGCCTCTGGAGACCACCCGTGTTGCCCGCTATCAAGGAGGTTCTCAACCTCTCGGCCGGGAAATCCTCCATAGAGGCGCTCCCATACGGTCGCCGTCGCGGAACGGTCCTTACGAGCCTCGAAAACCAACTCTTACTCGAACTAATTTTATTCTATATTTTCCAATTATTTTTTGTCACGTTGAATCGCACCGTTTTCGGTTCTACCCGTCGATCGTCGAAGGAGAACCAGCGCGAAGGAGTCAACGGGCGGTCCCTCGAGTCGATATTCAGGGATGTACGAGTGGAAACGAACGTACGGGCCTCATCGTGACCAATCTGAGGGACAGGGACGAATACCATGATCGTAAACCTCGAAGGACGAACAATAATGAGAGCGAGGAAACAACGACCTGGGTTACTGTGCTCTCTGTGATTCCTCCGGCCACCACAGGCCTTTATGCCGCGGCACACAACGCCTGCTACACTCGTCAAATTGTAATGCGATACCCTCGTAAATGGCCACCGTTTTCACCGAATTGCCTCGCAGAGATACCCGCTTCTCCTATATGTATACATTTTCTCGTATTTGAATTTTTCCTACAAAGAAATGCTTGCGAGACTTCATTTTTCGAGTAGGTTCAACGAGAATTTAATGTTTAATATTTTTCCCGGGATTTTTCTGCAGTGTATACTCGAATAACTCCCAGATACCCACTTACACAAGTTTTACAATTTCTTAACACTAGAACGACCCAGCAATAAACGCGACTAACGTATATTGCTTTGTAACAGTGACAAGACTGTGCCCATTCAGACCTCATACAACTTTTATTGTAATACGTGCTTCAATGAAGCGGTTCATCAAAAAATTTCCGACGAAAACATTTTTACAATTTCAGTAATTGTAAAAGAAAAAATTAGGAACCAGTCATTTTGACTGCTCCGGTCGTTCTAGTGTTAATTTTTGATACAAGGAACTACTTGCGAGACTTCATTTTTCGAGTAGGTTCAACGAGAATTTAATGTTTAATATTTTTCCCGGGATTTTTCTGTAGTGTATACTCGAATAACTCCGAGATACCCACTTACACAGATTTTACAATTTCTTAATTTTTGATTCAAGGAAATACTTGCGAGACTTCATTTTTCGAGTAGGTTCAACGAGAATTTAATGTTTAATATTTTTCCGGGATTTTTCTGTAGTGTATACTCGAATAACTCTGAGATACCCACTTACACAGATTTTACAATTTCTTAATTTTTGATACAAGGAAATACTTGCGAGACTTCATTTTTCGAGTAGGTTCAACGAGAATTTAATGTTTAATATTTTTCCCGGGATTTTTCTGTAGTGTATACTCGAATAACTCTGAGATACCCACTTACACAGGTTTTACAATTTCTTAATTTTTGATTCAAGGAAATACTTGCGAGACTTCATTTTTCGAGTAGGTTCAACGAGAATTTAATGTTTAATATTTTTCCGGGCTTTTTCTGTAGTGTATACTCGAATAACTCTGAGATACCCACTTACATAAGTTTTACAATTTCTTAATTTTTGATACAAGCAAATATTCGTAAGACATAATTTCTTTTTTATTGAGTCAGGTGGGAATTTTGTTTCACTTGAAATTGATGGACAACGGATTATTGATAAACTGCGGATTGTATGTATTTACGATAAAAATGAGAAACATGCAAAGATAGCAGAGAAATTTAAGAACAATGCTGCACTATTATCGACTTATTAAGAGCTCTAGAAGAAAAATTTTCGATTGAATTTCTGTTTCTTATGATTCACTCAATTTTAGTGTTGTAGAATATTATATACATATTGAAAAGCTGTTCTTTATGAATGAACGCAGTAATTGCTCTGCGGTTGGGATAATGGCACTCGCAATCGTTGCCCTCGAACGGCGAAAACCATTTTCCCCGGCTTTTCTTCGAGGCTCAGGTCCCTAGGGATCGATCATCGAGCCCCGGAAGGATGATATATTGTCACCGAGTAAAAACTGCATAGCGGTTTTCGGCATTCCGCCACAGAACAAGGGGAACAAAGGAGGAAGGGGGCGGGAAAGGTCGAACGTGCGCAATCAGGTTCCCTTCTTTTCACGCCACCTTCATTACTGTTCGTCCCCCGAGGTTTACGGTCAGGGTATCTGTTCCTGTTACCCAGGTCGGTCACGATGACCCTTCTTGCTTGGAATAGTATCGTTTCCACCAACGTTCACAGGCAACGTTCTCCCTAGAAACCGCGTTACATAATGCTTCTCATAACGACGTTCATTATCGACGCGTCACACCGGGTCCATTACACAAACATTTCCGTCGCCGTACATACCCCGGACGAATACCGACAATTAGTCCCGATTAATTATTCGCATTCTTCGTCCACAGCAATCGTTCACGCGCGCGCTTTCTTTTTCGTCAAACGGCGCCCGTTGCCGTTTTTGGTCGATCGGCTATCCTGGAAATGATTTTTTCAGACTGTGATTTGAAAATAATCATAGGCTCCGCCGACTACGTGTAATTATGTAGACTCGCCTTTAACTTGATGGTGATTTATTCCTTCGTTTTTTTTTTTCTTTTTCGGAACCACTTTTTTTGCTCGCTCCGAAGATAAATGAAACGTGGAATCAGTTGCGACGATGTTCCGCGAAATTCTGAGGATGCGAAGATTCGACGGCGAGACTCAGCAATTTCTTATTGGCCCACGGGAGCTTGCTGATCGGAAATTAAATTAGATTGTATATTTAATAAACCTGAAGTTCTTCGGATACGTGAATTAGGAACGTCTCTTAAAACAAGAGGATCGACGCTGCTGCTTTAGAATTTAGTGAGAGCTTTCCGAGGAATGAAACGAGTTTTAACAACCTCGAGTTGTAAACGCACCAAGAGCAGACGGCTATTAAGACATAAATCACTTAGGATAAAAAAGGCTCGGTTATGAGTTCATATAACTGACGTTAAACAAAAACTCGCTCGCATAAAAGAGGATAATATTAATGTGGACAGACGACGCTCGAAAAATTCGAGCTAAGACGACAAGATACAAAGAACAATCTTTAATTTTCCTCAGGAAATAAAAATGATTAAAGAAAAGTTGAAAAATTCAAACCATCACAAGGTCCAGATCTTGAACAACTCAATCGCACTTCCTCAAGGAATAAAAATAGTTAGATTCTAAGTGTTTGTATAAGCAGAAAAAGGCCTAAAGAACAATCTTGAGAGACTCGGCGATATTTCCTGAAGAAATAAAAATGGTTAGATTCTAAATATTTGTATAACCACAGAAAGGGCTAAAGAAAAATCTTGAGAGACTCGGCGATATTTCCTGAAGAAATAAAAATTGTTAGATTCTAAAAATTTGTATAACCACAAGAAGGCCCAAAGAACAATTTTGAGCGACTCGGCGATATTTCCCGAAGAAATAAAAATTGTTAGATTCTAAAAACGTGTATAACCACAAAAAGGCCCAGAGAATAATCTTGAGAGACTCGGCGATATTCCCTGAAGAAATAAAAATTGTTAGGTTCTAAAAATGTGTATAACCACAAAAAGGCCCAAAGAATAATCTTGAGAGACTCGGCGATATTTCCTGAAGAAATAAAAATTGTTAGATTCTAAAAATGTGTATAACCACAAGAAGGCCCAAAGAACAATTTTGAGCGACTCGGCGATATTTCCCGAAGAAATAAAAATTGTTAGATTCTAAAAACGTGTATAACCACAAAAAGGCCCAAAGAACAATTTTGAGCGACTCGGCGATATTTCCCGAAGAAAGAAAAATTGTTGAGGAAAATGTAGAGCTGGATAGCCAGTGTAGATCATCCCCCGCGGCAGGAGCGTTCGTGTAACGCAGTGCGCGGCTCGGATTCGCGCTGCTTCCGTGCGCTCGTAGCAGAATAAACACGGTAAAATCCAATTTCGCGATCCGACGTGAAAATAGCGTATCGGAGGAAGGAAAACTGCGATCTCCGTAGGCTGAAGGAGGCAAAGCGAAGCGAGCTGGCGAGCAGTGTGGTCAACCGCGTCGGCTAGAAATTTCGTAGCGTCGGGTTCTGGCAACACCTACCTCCGCGGGCACCGGAGCGTTTCCTTACGGAGGGAATCACTTACAACGAGTTTCGTCTCTCTTTCCCTCCTGTGTGCCGCCCACGTGAAATGAAAGATTACGGGATGTGCCCCACGCGCGCGGGGCACCCTAGAAGATGAATCAACCTGTAGAATGCGCGGGGCCATCGAGCGTAATAAAGACACTACTCTCTACGCTCTACGTAGCAAGAAACACGCGTCTTAACGGAGGAGAGCACGATAAACAAGAACAAGTAGAAGAAGGAGAGGCAGAGAAACGAAGAACTGCGAGAGAGGGAGAGAGAGAGAGTGAGGAGGAAGGCGAGGCCGTAGTTGGATCGAAGGGAGAAAGAAAGATCGAGCAAGCTGAAGAGAGAAGGGAGGATAGAGAGATAGAGGGAGATAAAAACGGGGGTAGGGGAGGGCAAGAAGAGAGGACACAGTCCCTGTGATTCAGCAGAGAGAGAGAAAGAGAAGAAGAAGAAGACGGAGAGAAAGGTAAAAGAGCAGGGGGGTAGGGGAGGGGCGCGCATCTTGATTTATCGGCGGGTAGTCTCTGTAATTATTTCCCCGTCCCTGTCTGGTTCACGGGGGCGAGCCGCGTTCCCGTTCTATCTGCACCCTTCCGGCTACCGTGATCGTACCGTGGAAGAATCCCTGCGTTGGCCTCTGTCCCTCCGGGACACCTTTGAATGGCCGCGCGTCTTTTAGCTCCGTCGACTTTGTCTCATTCACCCGCCGCCGAGCCGTGGACAACCGGGACGCGAACCTCGCCGGCCTGTTCGCCTTCCGACGGGACTACGGATAGTCTTCCTTCAGGAAACGTGGCTGGATGTAACTGTACAATCGATGGAGGTGGGATCATCGATCGGTCTTTGATCGACGGAGAAGCTGGAAATACGGTTTCACAGCAAACTGCGAGAAGAGGCTATTGATCATGGATCCAACGCTAGGGATCGTGTCCCTTCGGGATGAAATTAGACTCGACGATACACTCTATTGAGGTCTCGTTGCAGTTCTTCGATTTTTGGGTACGCCAAAGACTCATTTCGAGAATGACTATAGACAGTGTACCTACAGGTAAATGAGATTGAGTGCAACAGTGTGTCCAATGGGGGAAGCTGGACAAGCTGGTAAACTTGTTACAGTTCCTTGATTGTCAAAGGCTTAGAACGCTAGAAGTAGACTTCGGTGGCTAGTACTGGCTCTGGATACGACGAAACTACGATTAGGGTAACGATCCACCTAAACATACAGTGAGTTTAAACCAAAATTGTATGCATAAAAAAAGTGTTCATTATTCAGAGATATTCAATTTGCTTTATTCTCTTACACTGAAGTTTATGTTATAGGAAGAGATGACGTATATGAGAGCTCTTGGTTTGCCTTCGAAGCAATGACATTCCTGCAGGACAAAAACGAACCCAAGACAAGATTGAATACAGAGGGTAACGATCCACCTGCTAAATGTGTTCCGAAGACGTTTCCTTGATCGCGTTCTGCTCAAACCCCGAGGACACATTTTAGCAGGAAGCGGTTGCTCCGGAAGAGAAGAATGCACGATTGCGCGAAGTAGATGACGATGTTACAGGGAGATTTGCTTGACGATGAAGGGGGCCTAGGATGATAGAAAGCTCGTTTCTGAGCGAAACGGGGCCGCACCGGCGTGACGGTCGGCGACGGTTCTGTTGGCCCGAGTATCGTTTCCGTTTTACGGGCTAATGAGCACCTTCGAAATTGCACGTACCGCAAAATAATTACGCAAGCGCAACGAACGTTTCTTCGTGGAATAAAACGACCTCGTTCTCCCACATGCGACAGACAGCACACGGCGGTGGTGTTCTCTTCGGGCAGATCGGTGTGCGCCCCGTGGGCCCCGGGGGCCAGGAGGAAGAACCGACGTTTAACGATAATTCGATGCTCGCCCCAAGGGAAGAGGCTGCCGGACGTGAGCCCGAGTCTTGGATCAACAGAGGCCACCAAAGAAAAGGGGAAAAGAGTGGAAAGAAAGACGGAGAAAAGAAAGAAGAAACGAACACGCGCGTGTTCCTCTTCCACCGTGTACGTGAACGGACATGGGCGTACTACGAGGGAAGCAGGTGCAACGAGCGGGCCCTTTGGAACCGAGTGAAACAACGAACAGCCGCCGCCGGGAAACAGAACGGAGAAGCCAGCAGAGATGAGAGAGAAAGGGGGGGAGGGGGAGCAGGAGGAGAGAATGAGAGAGAGATCGTTACTCCCACCCCCTTTTCGTGGTTCTCGTGCTTCGTCCTTAAATGCCTCGGCAGGAGCAGAAGCAACGATGGTGGCAGCCCTCCTTAAGTTCTCCTCCTTAAATTTCAAACGAGGAGGCTGTTAAGCCGGACAAGGTAGGACACGACCGTCGAATCGTTAAAGGGATATTCCGTCCAATTACCGGTTATACGTTAATTCCGCGATATTACTAGCCAAAAGCGAAACGCTTGTCTAAAACACGGAACACCGGTCCCCGCCGCTGACCCCCAGAGCGAAACGACCCGCGCCCCACGAACCTTCTGTCTTTCTAATGATTTCTGCGTTCCGAGAAAGTGATCAACCGTTTCTTAATTTTACCCTGCTGACAGAGATGTATTTGCCGCGAGACGGACAACCCACGGGAGTTTCCTGGACCGATCTCTGCCCACCAATAGATTTCGAGAAACCGACGACTCGGTTAACGTTCATTCTTGACGAACTGGGAAATGTTTCTTCGATTTGATTCAATTCTAAGCAATTGTACTTTCCTGTCCAAAGGAACGTTCTAAACCTCGACAGCAACATGATCGAATATTGTTGCTCCCCAAAATCTGTGTCGACATGATTCCCATTTGATATCCTATTTAAACAGAGGAATTATTTCAGCAAATAATAAATATATAAATAAGGAGCCTAAAAGAAAGTACAGAGAATGCAAAGAGAGAAAAGTTTGCGAGATTGTAATTGCACTTCAATTGAAAAGAGTTCAATAATTGCTAGGTTAAGTTTGTACAAAGCCACGATGGCTCTGATGCTCCACTTAAAATTAACTCGGCAGCATTTGTTGATTTTGAAAACAATGTGATAATTTCATTGTGTACCTCGCCAGTAAAGATCGAAGATGGTTAGCTGTTGGGTTTAGCAGAATTGTGAGGGATGTTTGCTCAAACCGGCGAATTTATGTGCTCCGATGCGGCCATGGCACCCATCTGTTGCTAAATAAACGTTCCACGAAACGGTTCCCTCTGACACTTTACGAATAAGTTCCGAAAAGTGGCCTCTTCCGTTCTGGAAGCCGATCCCGAGGGAGTAACAAGATTGAACGACTGTCGGCGTCGTGGAAATGCACGTGTGGACAGCTTTATAGCGTGTGAAAATATAAGAACCACGTGCTTCCTGGATATCCCCATGCGTGCCGGGGTTTCCCAACAAAAAAATTCTTTGAACGTGTGTGTCGAAGTGATTCCACTTCTTCGTTCACAAACTTCCGAAAACGCTGACAAACTTTTTCGCATTTTTACGGATTGATCTTTCGCAGTTGAATATCCAAGTGACTTCTGAGACATTACACACCTAATCAGCGACTCAGATGTCTTTCTGAATAGGACACGAAGAGATTGCTGACAAGATCTACAATTTCTATTAAATCTGTATCAATCAAATTTTATGCCAAATCCCACTGAAACGGTACGTTTAAAGCAAATGTTCGCAGTCCAAAGGACTCAAATCATAAAACACTCGACGAACCCGACTCGCATAACTTTCATAGTATTCACAAACGACCCTGGCTCGGAGATTCGACTTTTATCAGGCCGAATCACTGGGTAGACGACCCCGTTTCCCAACCCATACGCAGCCGTTCACACGCAGCCCTCGCATTACCCGAGCCGGCAATTAGGCGTAATGCAAGGAGACGTGAATTCCGCGGGGCGTTCGCAGCCTCATCAAGGTCCGCGGCTTAATTTCTGGCTGACGCTTAACTCATGGCATCAACATAATGCCTTCCAGACGGCTGCTGTCGCCGGATCGAACGGTGTCACCTACTTTCGGCGGGGAAACCATAAATCAACCTCGGCCGACGCGTCGATTCCGCCAATAACGCCGTTAACACCTACCGGGAGAGATCCTGGGAGAGAGAGATCCATGATCGACGAACATTGAGCAAGATCTTGCGAGCCGATCTCGAGCTGGAAACCCTTGACCCTTTGCAAGCCAATGATTACTCTGAGGCTAAAACTCGTCGTGTTATAGGAGAGAGAGAGAGAGAGAGAGAGTAGCTTACAATCCATGGTTAATTAGTACTGCTATCAACGCTGTCAGTCGTTCACTGTCATTCTTCAAACCATTAGGAGATTCCGTCAATTCTCGTTTTCAGCATCGACGTATTGCTGTAAGTCTCTAATGCATGCTCGTTGCTACCTGAGTCCATCATGATTCAAAATCTTCGAAGACATCATTCTTGCACAAGATCAACAACTCGCCTAAACAAAGAGTACAGCCCATGCGACTTGGTGTGCCCATAGTTAGCACATTGGACAATGCACTCCCTAAATCCTACACTCCAAAGTATCGTCTATCCCAAGACACACTCGATGTCCTCAAGGTAGATGCCTAACCATATCCTGCAAAAGATGTTGGTCTAATTTTCAGTGTAACACCTTAGTCCATCATAATTGAAAATCTTCGAAGACATCATTCTTGCACAAGATCAACAACTCGCCTAAACGAAGAGTACAGCCCACGCGACTTGGTGTGCCCATAGTTAGCACATTGGACAATGCACTCCCTAAATCCTAGACTCCAAAGTATCATCTATCCGAAGACACACTCGATGTCCTCAAGGTAGATGCCTAACAATATCCTGCAAAAGATGTTGGTCTAATTTCCAGGGTAACACCTTAGTCCATCATGATTAAAAATCTTCGAAGACATCATTCTGGCACAAGATCAACAACTCGCCTAAACAAAGAGTACAGCCCATGCGACTTGGTGTGCCCATAGTTAGCACATTGGACAATGCACTCCCTAAATCCTAGACTCCAAAGTATCATCTATCCCAAGACACTATATCCTGAACGTGGATGCCTAACCATATCCTGCAAAAGATGTTGGTCTAATTTCCAGGGTAACACCTTAGTCAATCCCCTCCCCGAGTCCCAGACTCCAAAGTATCATCCACCGGACGATGTCCCTGACCAGAATGCCTAATCGCGTCACGCAAAAGTTTCAGATCGAACTTTTACGGTCCAGTAGTCAAAACGGTTTGGCTCGCATCGGACCGAACGAGTGAAATAAAAGAGTGTCGATCCAGTCGGGCAGTCGGCCAATTAGATCCGCGAAAGCTGGTCTATAAAATCGAATCCTCCCGGTGGCGGGTTGATTACCGTAGGTCTTGCGGATAAACATTCGGGGTTGATGCCCACTGGACGGTTAGTAGGGACGCTATGAGACGGAAAGGAAAAAGGGGAATGAGCAGGGGGGGGTGGAAGAGAGAGAGAGAGAGAGAGAGAGAGAGAACCGAAGAAGACGGGGCGGGGGTCCGGGTTTGTGAAGCTGGGCTAAGGCTACTTGGCGTAGAAACCCTCGTGGCCCCTTTCCCGACTGTTCCTGTGGCTGGTTCGGCGTTTCGGAGAGAGCGGGAGCCGCGCCACCAGGCGGAACGAAGACGGGGGGAGGCGAACGAAGCGAAGGAGCCCTCCGAAGCAGGCTTAGCCTCTCTGAGGCTCACGGAGGAGCTGAGACTTGGCTCAATCGCTCAGGCACGCAGGCCCACCGCTGGTTGGCTGGCTGGGTTGGCTTGGCGCACACAGAGAGCCCACTGGGCCACCCACCGCGACCATTCACCGGAACCGAGCCCCATCCAATCCCAGCGGTTCTCATTTGCCGTCCCGGCTTTTTTCCCGTACCGAAATCGTCCGAGCGATAACCATCTTCCTTCACGCGTATCCCCTGCCCCGCTTTTCACCACCCGCCGAACTGGAAAACCATCATTTTATCCAAACGTCCCCAACAAACAATTCAAAAGTTCCATCGAACGTTCCTTCAAACGTAGTTCAATGATGAACAAATCAAAAGATGATACAGGAAGCTAAGAATCTCTGTCGGTAGGTGTCCAAGTGGCAAGTCTCGTTTAAATGTGTTTCAAACCACGTCAAACCGGAGAACGTTTGCAGTCGTCTTATCATGCCCAGTCATCCCAGTCAAAATAGGATGCAGAAAGCTGAGAACAATTGTTTGGAGGTGTCCACGTGCTACGTCCCGTTTGAAGATGTTTGAAGGTTCAACTGACCTGGAGAACGTTTCCTCAAATGGAATTCAACGCGTGCTGACATCCTAGTCGAAAAAAGGGTACGGTAGGTTGGAAGCGTTTGAAGGTGTTTGGAGCTCGAATTGAACCGGAGGAGAGAAATCTAAGCGCTAGGTCTCGTCTAGGGGATGATCAGACGTCCGTCCAAGAAGAGGCCTGGACGAAGAGCAAAAATGTCCAGCTATGTTAAGATTTCGGGTCCATCGGTAAATAGAAGATGAGATCCTCTGTTTACGCGGCCGTTCGTCCGTCCGTCGTTGCAACAACAACAGATTCCCGGTGGGTCTTTGGACGACGGTCTTCTGACTTTCTTATCCTCGTTGCGGCCTTACGGAATTCATCCGTTTCGCTCTCTCCCGTATCCCTAGCTCCGGCGTCCTCCCTGCTCTTGGTGTATCGTGCCGTCTCTGTCCCTCTCGCCGGCTTCATCATCGTTTTCTTCTTCTCGGGTTCTGTCTCCGTTCCACCGGCGACCGAGTCCTCTCTCTCTCTCTTCCTCTCGGAGGCATGGGGGCCTAATGAAGATGTAAGCAGTCGGCCGGCCCTCGTGCACGGTCGTGCCTTCGTCCTCTGTCTGTCCTTGTCATACTAACGCCAAGGCGGCCTCCTTGCACCGACTGGCCCCTCGGTACAGGTCGTTCCAGGAAGACGCCGACTAGCCACTTCCGAGTTCTAGGCCCACGATCAGTTTTCCGGCATCAGTTTTCCACGACCTGTGGCTCATTTTTCTCGCCCACTCCCACCTTCCGGCTATCCAATTTTCTTCCTGAAAATACTGTTCAGAACTGCTCTGAAGCAACTACGCGTGGGCCCTTTTGTTTGTCGATTATTTACAAACGACCAATGTACACGCTACTGTGAAAAATAGTTTACATTCATTTTCGGTGAATTTACTCGGTTTTAGAAATAGCTACTGGACCTTCAATTTGATGGGCAAGAAATTTAGATTTAAGATAAAGTCAATGCTGATTGATTGTTACGAATTAATTTGTACACCTAACATTTTTCTATGGCTTTGTAAAAACTTAGACTTTAAAAACCAGGTGGGTATGCACAAAGCTTTATATTCTAACATTAAAATAAGTGGTGGAACGTGAACAAAAATTGCTCTGGAATTCCGTTTTAGAGGGCCTAGCCTACAAACTTTTTCCATTGTTGTAAAGATGTGTAGACGATGGCAATTCAGGTTGCGAGCAGCTTCAATTCAGAGATTAAAGCCATTAAGCGCGTTCAAGATGACAATACCGCTCCGAAGTGAACTGATTCCTCTCTGAGCTAAGCAATATCGAATGGGACAAGAACTTCTCGGAATTAAATCATTTCTCAATTTTTACTCGTTCAATCTTCGTTAGGGACCGGCTGTTTCCATGAAGAAGCGAGCAGAAGAATGCTTGTAGTATGTCATTCGTATGGAAATGGATATCGAGTATCGCAGAAGCACGTTTTTTTCATTAAATCTGCGACATTCTGAAAATTAAAATCTTGCTATACACAAACATTAAAATGTACTTGTGAGTCACAATGAATTAAAATTTGAATGATAGATTGAAATTAACATTTTTTTATTTTTATAAGGCAATGCAAAACAACCATCTTCATGCTTGGTAGTTTTAGTGTTTGTTTACTGTTCCTCAAGGTGAAAATTTTTCAAATTACTTTTTTTATATACCCAATACACTTAACCCTTTGCACGCGAGATTGTGGACGTCACGTGTCCGTGACGGTGATAGCGAACGTGTTGAAGCGTGAAGTTTTATAAATGAAACATGTTGATTTAAAATACAATCCTAGGATGTTTGAATCAACTATTTCTGAAGAGGATGTAAGAAGAAGAGCTAATATATTTCGAGGGACTCGTGTCGGAAAGAAATGAATCAGCTCGATAGATGCCATTTTTCAAAGAGCCGGTCGCCGTCAGAGTCCGCGGCAGGCAAACGCATGCAAATCGCGGACAGTTCGGCCATCAATGAGAAAAAGATTCTCGACTCTTGGAGTGACCTATACCGACGTATTGCCTCCCTTAGGTGAGGCTCGGCCAAGGGACCCCTTCCACGCTCTCCTTTCTCCTTGTTCCCCGTGTCTTCTCTCTCTCTCTCTCTCTCTCTTTCTGGATTCGAGAGACCGAACCACCTCCGCCGTATACGGATGTCCAGGAAGAGAAGGACAACCATGAACGAAGGAAAGAGAAAACACTATATTGGCGCGTGTGCCAACCTCTCTCTCTCTCTCTCTCTCTCTCTCTCTCTCTCTCTCTCTCTCTCTCTCTCTGTTTAGCGAACCTACCGCGCCGCCGCCGTATGCGAAAACAAGGGCAAAAGGGACTGAATTAAGTGGATGCACTTGATTTTTTATTCGCAAAAACGAAACCACCTGCGCCGGACCCGCTAGAACAGAAAATTACGGGCCGCCTGCCGATACAATTTCTGCAATTTTTCACCGATTCGCTGAACATTACCATTCCGCCTGTCCTCCGATATCGTCTTAATTAGCGCGAGATTATACTGAAAAACGCAGCTGCGAACCGCGAATTTTTCCGTCTGCGATCGAACGAAAGAAACGAGGGGATTCGTGGGGAGGAAACAGGTAACAGGTATAAATGCAGGTGATTGAAAACCGACCACGCACCGGCCGGCGCGACAACGTCACTCGAGTGCCGTCCTTATGGCTGCGGTGCATTCGGGGGTGTGCTGAATAGCGAATTTTATCTGTCCAGTCAATTCATGAATGAATAAAAATACATACATCCAAGTTTTCTTTCTTTGGTTGTCGAAACTTCTGTGTTTCAGACATCAAAGATTAACAATTGAGGATTTCTTAACCCCTTAGCTTACAATGACGCCTCAGAGGCGTCGTAAGTCTATCGGGCCAAACATGAATATTACTAAATTTTTGTTTTAAAATAAAAATGTTATGTATTATTCCATTTGCAACAATAAATCTTTTTTTTTTTTATTTAATAATCAACTAATCATAGGACGTTTGCGATTTGTACAGTTTCGAATACAGTTTCAAGCTGTGTATGTCCCTGCACGCGACCGACCATGGTGTCGCTTTTGGCCCGCACAGTTGGAAATTAAATCCTAAGGCAAGGGGTTAAGAAACTGCTCGATATGCATATTTCGTTAACAAAAACGTCAAGGTACCTTGAATAGTACTTTAAATCGAGTGCACAAAAATGCTCCGTTAGAACGCAATGCTAAATGTCTAACATACTCGGATCGAAACATTCATAGGAACAACTACCAAAATTTCTTGAATATGTTCGAACTGGGACAGGTAGATTTCCGCGTTACTAGGTAATGAGCAGGATGAAAATCGTCGTTGATCGGCCGGCGGTGGTAGGGTTCGTGTCGGTTTCTCTCGCCGAGACCAAGGAACCCATAAAGCAACGTTTATCAATCTCCCTGGCGCGGAGAATTTACACCGTTCCCGGAATATCGTCAAATCGCACCGCCGCCGTCAAGTCGTAAAGTTAAATTCCTCTCCGTGCGGCGATGCAATCGTCGCCGCGTTCCGTCCCGCAGCCGCAGCCGCCGCCGCCGCTCTTTTGCGCCGGGATCGGATCGGATCGGATCGGATCGGATCGTCCTCTGGCCCTCGGCTAGCCATTGCCATTGCCATTGCCAAGGGAACACCGAGAACACTATGCCCGCATATCCCGCCACGGACACGGAGTTTGCTGCACTTTGCTGCAGTCACCTCACGGATATCCGGTACCGATCCGCGTGGCGCACGCATCTCGAATCACCATCTCGAAAGAGCCCTCTTCTCTCGCGCCGCGGCCACGTGAGACGTGAATCGAGGAGCAACGATCCCTTCGCCAGGCCCTTTAACCCCTTGCCTTACCATTTCTCTAGCAATTACCTTCATTCGAACCACCTTCTTGTCAATAATGTTCCACGTGAACGAGTCAATTTGTTCAGAATTTTTACATAGTTCTGACTTAATGCATACAACTGATGACACAAATTGATTACTAAAAAAAAAAAATAGAAATCAGGCGAAACGTTTGTAAATTTGAGTTTAAATGGACCCGAGTCTCGCCATTCGAGGATTAAGGAGCATGACCGAACGTTTAAGAATTTATTATAACCAATATATTGAGTCAATCGTCTGGAAAATTTTACAGCTACTTTACCACGCTATTGAAGCGACTAGGAATATTTTTCTTACCGGAGAAGATCTATAAACGAAGAAGTTATAATTATTTATTTACAGCCCGTCGTCAAAGAAGTGTTTCGCACCATGCTCTCTAGCCTATATTTATCCTTTTTTACAAAAACCAGAAATATCTACACATTTGAATCTTACGACATCGGAGGATTAATTCATAAATTCAACAGCGAATATCATCCCCCCCCCCCCCCCCCCCCATTTTATGTATCCTGTATCTTCGTCTAAGAACGCGATCTGGTTTAGGTGCTGGCGATACTAACCGATCCGCATTCCTCGAAGATTTCAGTTTAGACATTTTCCGCGAAATCATTAGACAAAATTACAGTTCGGTTAGATGTTAGAGGAGCAATGATATTTTAACGATTTCCGGTCGAGATGGTCGCGAATGCAAATTTTTACCGACACTTCGTCGGGTTTTCATTTAATCACACTTAGCGGAATCATCACTCCGCTGGAGCGTTATTCCGGAGCGATCTCGCGCAAACTCGTTTGCTCATTAAAATCTCATAATACGTTGATACTTCTGCTATCTGGCGTGCACGAGTTCTCGCCGAGGAAAGCCGTTTTTATTCGATATTATTTTTACCGTGTGTTCTATTTACTCTTCAACAAATTATTTAGAGACAAAGTTATTATCCTATGGTCACCGAAGTAATTTCAAAAAACAAATATACTTCGAGTAATTCGTGTTGTATCTATGCAGGGCTTTGGAATTTATATTCTTTGACGAATTGCCTGACGTAAGGAAATTTGATTGTTTTTGGTGGAACGAGGAATTATGACCGGCCCCACGTAATTCCATCGAGCTACCCGAGATCTTTCGATTTCACCCGCGCGCTTGAAGTTTAAGTTAGCAACGGGGTGTTCGAATTAGCGTTTCGGACCACGGATAAATATAGAGGGCCACCCAGCGAGCAAACTAATGTACCATGTGCCCGGGCGTGGGGGTAAAGCGATCTTTCGTTCAATTCTCTGTCCTCCTTTTGTCACTCTGTTCTGACTTCTCTCCATCCTCCTCCGTCCGATAGTATTTTTTCACCTGAAGCTATTCTTCGAGCGCGCCACACGTTCCAAAAATATGCAATTCGGCTTCGAAAACTCTCGCGGCCTCATTCACACTTTGCCCGGAATTTTATTTAAAAAGAAAAATCATTGTCCCCGCTTGCATTCCATAAAGTCCATTAAACGTTACAAGCTTGATACTACATTTTAAATATTTGCAATATCTTCGAATATAAAACGTTTGGGTTCCAAATACATTCGGATTTACCGAATCGCTTCAATATTTAAATAGTTAAGATTGAAGCAATTAAACCGAATGGGAATTGAACGAAACTGGAAAAATGAATGAGAGAGTTATTTCGGAATATAGGTTTGGAGTAATTTCAGCTCGGAGAGCGACGTAACTCGGAATATTCTCTCGCAGCAGTCGAGAAATCAAAAGTTTCGAGTATTTGGGGGTGGGCAAGGCAGTTGGAGCCAGGAGAATAATGTTCCCGTCACGTTGGACACATAAGCCGTGTTGTACACCGTGCAGAATGAACCGAACACTGCGGTTTGTATAAAATACATCGCGTACCAGATGCGCTGAAGTATTACTGATGGAACTGTTGGAACCCTGTCATGTTACGACGTTCTTTAATCAGTCATCAAATCGTCTCGTTGCAACCGCAGCTATTACTCAGCATGTGATTCCGCAATGAAACCAAAAAGCTTCGTTCCCCGACGTTTACTCAAACGATTTGCATCAAACGATTTCTATGGGACAGGAGAAAGAGGATATCTCGAATGGAAGTTTGATTCGAACGAGGACAACGGTGTTTCCAACGACTTGGCGGGTCCAAAATCATTTTCCCGCGCCAGATGGTTGTTCGATGGTCGCTGAAGCTTCGATAAAAGGAGGAATAAGAGACACAGGAAACGGTTCGATCGCGCACTTACCTTGAACCCAGAGCTGTTCGACCTTGCTGTGAACTTGCGCGGACTTGAGAGCAACGCAGAACGTAGCCAGAGCGACGATCGCGAGGAAGAGAACTTTGCCTGCGTGCCTCTGCAAGAAGTAGCCCAGCTGACTCAGCTGATCCTGCAGCCTTGCCCTGATCCACACCGCAGACCTCTGACCCTCCGCTTTGCCCTGAAAAATTCGAGAACCACGGTCATTAGCTGTCCTAATTAGGAGAGGTGAGATTTCCTTCCGGACTACTGCGCAAGCTCCTTCGTCAATAAGTACGCGGGTGAATTGGAATGGGAATATTCTAGGTCAGAGGGAACGTTTGGTTATCGAGTGGAAAGGGTTACAAATTATAAATTTAAAAAGTGGAGGTTTAAAGGTCACGCGAGGTCCAAGAGTCGAATCCTAGCGAATCGAAGGCAAAGCAATGAGCAAAAAATGAATGAACGAATGGAGAAGGAAGAAAATTGAAAGGCAATGAAGGACACACAAGTTCTGATAATGAAATCCTGGCGAATCGAAGCAACAGGAATGGACGACTAATTAAAGACAGGAGACACTTGAAAATTCAGGGCCGATGATGCAGCCAGGTTGGAGGAGCGACGTCCTGGCGAATTAAAGAGGACGAGAAACAAGGGGAAAAGGATCGGGATGAATCCAATGGAGGGAGAGAGGAACGGAACGGTCGCAACATTGCGAGCGGCAACGTTGCACACTACCTGGTGGCCGGTCTGACAATGTGCACCAGGGACCACCCGCAACAATACCTATCTTTCCTGGTCGACAGGGGAAAGAAAGACGGAGAGGGAAGGACGCGCGGAGAGCCACGGATCAGAATGGAATCGGGCTCGGGAGGAAAGGAGCGGACGCTTTTCTCCTCCGGTGTCTACGTCGCTCGTCGAGGTACAGTTAGAGAGCCGCGGAGAGCAGAGCTGCCTGGCTCTTTGCTCTCCTCTCTTCTCTGGGCAGCAGGCAGCGACCAGCGGCCGGATAAGAGAGAAAGAGAAGAGGACAACAGAGCGATCCCGAAGGAGAGCGCGACAACGCCGCGATGTGGCCACGGGTACAGATGAAAATACAGATTACACACGCTTACGTATCCCGGGACAGTAGCCGGGCGTCGAGTATCGGATAGCAAGGTTTTCCAGCCAATTAACTCTCGTGCCGCGGCCTCGCGGCTGCCCAGACTCGGGTAACTCTAGACGAGCAGACAATCCTCGTCGGCCACATGGTACCCGGGAAACTCTCGCCTCTACCGACACCAACCACTATCGATTTTACCCCTCTCCCCCTTTTCTCGGCATTTTTCTACCTCCCGCAAGGTGTGGTCAATTTCGTTCGTTTCGTCGTTTCTCTTCCTTCCTGCGTTTCTAGATCCGCAGTCTTTCATCCGGAGTCTTTTCGGTCGATCAACGGTGACCTTGGACCATTTTGTCACGTACATTTCAGCCACTCTTACAACGTTTTTAACAATATCGGGTACGGGTAGGACATATGAATGCGTCCTTGAAATATATGTTGCGCCCTGGAACGGGTGGGACGTATATTTTCGAACAACAAAGGTATCAGTCATCCATACATGTCTCGACATGAATTTAAGACACGGGGGGAATCAGTATCATTTCGGTAATGAGAGTGGTGGAACGTGATGGTGTTCCCCGGTTAACAGGTTAATATATGTACAATGTATAATAGTTGCAAATACGTGTTAACAAACATGCGTATAAAATTGTAATATAGGTGGTCCTTCGCTTAACGCCATCAGAATCATAGCAATTTCGTTCTGACGATAAAGAGTACGTGCAGTAGAGGACTTCCTGTCGCTCTTCTAAAAAAGTTATCCGATTTTAAACGATATTCGAACAATTACACAAGCCACCAAATTACCAATGAAAAATGGAATAATTCGTGGGGAAAAATTTTGAGATAAAATACCTTGCGCCCGCTCTAACAAGAATAAACTGCAGTGAAACCATTTAAAGAATTTCGAAATACTGATTAAAATAATTACGTAAAGAAATGACAGTCTATGTGCCTCTCGTATCTCGTAATTAATGCGGAGAATTTCTGTTCAGCATAAAAACCGGCAGCTACGTATTCTCGCAGACTGTGGATGGCGTAAAGGGAGAATTTAGCCGCGTTTAGGCAGCTCGGGGGCACCGCATAATCGCTGACAGCCACGGCAATCAAGGGGCCCGATGTCCCCCGAGGAGACAAACCGCTAAACGGCTCCGCGAACATTGTTTGCGAACAATCGCGAGAGAGACACGCGAGCCCTCATCTCGAAGTCAGGGGAACGCGGTCGAATTTTCTCGTACGGTTCGGGATCACCGGTAGAAACCGAAAGGTAAGGAGGCGACGAAGAAGGGGAGAAGAAGGATCGAGTAAGAGGAGAGAAAGAGAGGGGAGCGACCAAGAGCGAGAACAAGGGGGGAAAAAGAGAAGAAAGGAAGCGCAGACGCCACGAGTCGGTCTCGAGACGTCTATATAGCTGGCGAACCGTGGAGGAGAGAGAACAGGCCGGAGAGGAAAAGGAATTCCCCCTTTTTCCCGTAAGTGGTCCCCGCGGAACTTATGGGGTTTCTCGTGGTGGGCAATATCTACATATTACAACCTCGTGGCGCTGGGACCACCGTCGTTGACATAAGATCCTGTTATGCTGTTCGCTATCTCCTCGCGAGCCTCGTGTCGCGTCGTAAAAAACATTAAAAGTACGAATAACATAAATTCGTTAAGCGTTGTCTCTCTCTCCCCACCCCCGCATCGTTCGCCCTTTTTCGACTCGACTCCGCGAACGTTCCTCAAGATCGTGTTTTGGCTTTCGAGAATGAAGTCATCTCGAGATGAACAAACGATCCTTCCTCTTCTTCTTCTTCTTCTTCTTCTTCTTCGTCGTCGTCGTCGTCGTCGTGGCGTACAGTATATAATTGTTTAATCGAGATCGCTAGATCTCGAACGGGATCGGAGTTATGTCACCGGGGACCCCGTGGCGACGAGTTATTATAACGGTGCCCCTCCCTCGATTTTCTTCGCGTGGCGAGCAAGAGAGAGACCGAATTCGCTCCCCTTCTTTTCGTGAAAGCATCATGCGCCGCGATCGGAGATAACATCGTCGTGAAATATCAGGCTGCCCTTTAACTCCGTTAAGATTCGATCATGGGACGCGTGTTTATCGGACGCCCGGTTAGGCAATCGATTTTTCTGCTTGTTAATGGCGATCAGCGATCGACGACGCGTCACGTGCTCCAACGATTCGCGAAGACATTGGCCAGCGGACTCTTAGCTATGAAATCACGGAGCACTAGAAAGTTTGTACATTGACGAACATTAATAGCATTTTTTTACCGCAAGGAACTCTCCAGTCAATGAAAAACATTTTTGCCGTGTTCCCCTTTTTGTAAAATGGAACGTGAGATTTGCTTGAATTTACGTGCATTCTCAAACAATGAAATTTTGAAAATTTGAAACGAGTCCCGTGGGCACTGTTCAATTGGGAACATGTTTCGAGAGTCGCACCCCCGTTTTACTACGATAAAAATGCTAAAAATTGTTTCATAGGGCGAAGTTTATATTTCAAGGTGGTTCCTGTTTCTCGTGAATAGATTTTATGCATTTACGACAGAAACGAGTTGGGGCAATTTAAAACCGTGAAAACACCAACAAAATTTAACCGTTAGCACTCGAATGGCGACTGTAAGGCGCCACTAGAAAATTGCTGTATCATTATTCAAAATATTTTTTACATTGTTAAACGTGTTTGTATTTAATAAATTACTAAACACTTCGGTACGGTACGAGTATATTGCACCATTTCCGTATGTATAACATGAAAAAGATATACACTAACGAGCAGAACTGAGTCTACACTATTTGCAACATAACAACATAACTTTTTAAAAATTAGATCAAATGACTTGAATTTTATTGAGAAGTTAGAAGGATTAGTTTATCAGACGAGGTGTAAAAAAGTTTGAATTGGTCGGAATCGCAAAAGAAATAGTAAAAGTTGGTTTCTTTTGCTTTTTTATCTGAGCCTGCATTGAAAATTTAAAAAATGTGTTTGACTCGCTTGAATAAATTATATCCATGCTGAAAATTTCACCGATATTCGTTAATTCGTTTACGAGTTATAAACGCTTAAAAGTGGAAAAATTGACGTTTCTCACGATATTCGACTTAAAATCGCACTTTTAATCGTTTATAACTCGTAAACGAATTAACCGATATCGGTGAAATATATTCATACATTCAAATACATTCTTTAAATTTTCAATACAGGCTCGGATAAAAAAGCTGAAAAAACCAACTTTTACTATTCCTTTAGCGATTCCGACCAATTCAAATTTTTTTCAAAAATTTTTTACACCTCGTCTAACAAACTAATCCTTCTAACTTCTCAATAAAACTCAAGTCATTTGATCTAATTTTTTAAAAGTTATGTTGCTTCAAATAGTGTAGACTCAGTTTTGCTCGTTAGTGTATATAACCGACAGAGATCAACAAAACGTATTTGGTAAATTTTCAACATAGGCTCGCACGAAGAAGTTGTAAAAGTTCCGACCAGTTTCAATTCTCTCAAATTTTCTTGACGATGCATAATCCAATATTAAAAAATTGCTGGTGTACTCAAGAGAGTCTGAATATTATTTCAGCTGACTGTATATATTACTATATTCGTATATAATTAAGATCATTCATTCCTCGTACGTATAACATGAAAAATATATATATAAAAGGGAAATATTCTAGGTCAGAAGAAATGTTTCGTTTTCGAGTCAAAATAGCTTCGAGCGCAAAGGGTTAAGTTTGTCAATATATCATTGACTTATCAATGATTGTTAAAGGAGAAAAGGCAGGTCTATTACGGTACGAAGGACGCAGTTAACTTTTATTTCGCAAGTAGACCCGCAGCGTGTGCATCAAGAACCCCCATGAACAGTCGCGTGGGAGTTAGTGGGTGGTTGCGAAGCGAGTTTTCGCGACGGAAGAATCCCATTCGGAATGATTACCTTCGGCGGATAAGTGGCCGGAAAAAAAGGGGTGGAACTCATTCGAAGGGGTTGAGTGGACGACATACGACTCGCCAGACAAACGCATAGGTTTCTTGCGGTAGGTACGGCTCGAAAGTGTCCGCAAGAAACTCGATCCGACTGGCGCTCTAATCGGTCGAAGAATTCCACCGGGGCGATACCTATTCGAAAGGAAAACCTTCCGTTGGGATTCCAGTAGCTAAGTTCCACCTTTGCGCGGCCACGTAAGAGACGGAGAGACACCGGCAAGCAAGCAAGCAAGCAAGCAAGAAGAACAACAACCACCACCACCATGATCGTACCACCAGCAGCATCATCACCATCGTCGGTTCTTCCTGCTTGATGCACGATTGGCATCGGAGTCGGCGCACGGTGCGTGATTAATGGTAGAGACAAGTTCGTTCGAGCGGGCTTAATAAGTGGCGAGATGATTTACTCGTAAATGTAATTGAGATCGAGCGTTCTCTGTTTACCGAGACTCGACCGGGCCCCCGCTTATTAGGCGGCTAATGAATATATCAATTGCGCGACCACGATTCGGTTTTGTTGCCGTGGAACGTTGCCTCGGCGCTCGCTCGCTCTCTCTCTCTCTCTCTCTCTCTCTCTCTCTCTCTCTCTCTCTCTCTCTCTCTCTCTCTCCCTTGTTCCTGTGCCGGTCTTCTCCGGGCACGCGAGTCTCGTTAGTTGTAATATTATGTAACGAGGAAAAACGTGCACGCAATCGACCGTTGCGCAAGGGAGGAATATGTTCGAGGAAGATTAGGTAACAAGACAAACGCGACAATTTCATGGTGTCGCGGTGTAACGGAAACGCATTCTTCGACGTATTCCTAAATTCCGAAAGGTTTAAACTTTTGCGAGCAAATGATCTCGCTATGCTTGCATACTGTCTTCTTCTACCAGCCGAAAATAATTGCAAAATGCTTCCTCTTCGAAAACGAGTATCTACAGAATTAAAATTTCCGTACACAGCTTTTGCACCAGTTCCGAAGGATCCATCAATTCCTGAAAGTTCAGACGCCTTTCAGCGGCTTTTGTGCAAAGGTCCAGGGTAGCCTTTCAATCTTCCCGGTACCCATTACGACCCCGAATTCGTTGTGTAAGCGGACCCACAGCGCCGCAAAAGGGATAAAAGGAAGATTTTCGCGTGGAAAATCGTGGAACGCGGAATAAACGAAACCCATGATTTCGCATGGCTGCTGACGTTGTAAATCCGGCGTAAACGTCGATGGAATCAGTGTCAGAACGAAATGGATGAGGTCCAAGGAACGTTGGGTCGGCCTGTTCCTTTCATCCCTAGTGAAGGGTACCCGCCCACTGGTTGCTGGGACCTCTTCAGGTCGGGTCTTTTGCGTAGGGTCAGTACCTGATTGATACACCCAGCTATCGCTCAAACATCTCCGGGTTTGCGGGTATGACTTTGTTCTCAGGCAACGGACAATTAGGAAATTAGAGACTTCGAGACATTAGGATTCCTTGGAACGGCAAAAGGACACCCACTGTCGTTAGCAGAAATCCTAACGTCTCTGCTAGTGCAATTAGGCGCGAACCACTCGCTACAGATGCTAGAGTCCATTGAGTGTTGAGAACGTTACACAAATTATTAAAAATATTTCAGATAGAAAAGATAGAGATTGGTATATTGTCATAAAATTCCGTAACATAGTCCTCATATTATTCTACTCTTCCATCTACCCTAAGCTTAAGGTTCGGCTGAATGTAGCCTCCCGTCTTTGTGTCCAAAACAACAATTTTTCTGTGCCCCCTGCGTTCAATTTAGAAAATTAATTTCACATTGTTACACTCAACATGTAACATTATTTATAGACACATAACTTTAAAGTATGATGTTTTAGAGCACTTCTTTCTTGCCATCCGCATCTCGCATTCTTCACACCTAGATCCGCGCGTCTGAATTATTCTTGAAAGAAATTCTGTTTGAAATTTGCATATCACAGCGCTGTTCCTCAGATTTTTTCGCGGCGGCGGCGCGTTAAGAGTATAATTAGCCGGCCATCGTTATGCGTTATACATTAAAATCACGTCGGTCCGACGGTCTCTAAGCATATCATGCGACCCGCGTCGCCAAGGAAAGGCGGTGCTTTCTCGGTCGGCATGCCTCCACCCTCTGGACATTTACGAGGCCCTCTCTTTCGTAGGTATTATTAGTGTAAAAGCCTCACACATAGTGTCGGCGCCCTTTAATCTCAGTGGAACGGCCGGGGCCGACGCAACGTGCGTGAATGTACAGCATTGTGCTCTCGCAGACCGGAGGATTTCAGCTGCCAGAAATTAAGATGCGATTATAAAATAGTACGGCACGAAGTTTGTCGTTATCTTTAGCCCCGAGGCGTTCTCGGACTTCCGAGAATCATCTTTCTGCTGAATTTCTGCTCGGCGCAGAGGCCGGCCGCAAACGAAACAGCTGATACTCCGCGTTTATTCACTATTATGACTACAAGCTTATCATTGCAATATCATCGTGTGTTTGAAAAGTTTCTTCTGCCCGAGTCGTGCTGAGAACAATACAATGTTTCAAGAATTCCGAACGAACATTTCCGAAAAATGTTGAAATAACATTTTGTACATCATGAAATTCAAATAAAGGACACTTTTTTTAATATATGTTTCGTCCCATTTAAATTACGAAACGTACTCGATTTAAGAACGTTGTTCTTAGCTTAGTTCTTATTGTTCTTATCGTTCAGAAGCCTGTTGTTAGTGCTATTTCAATAGATCCAACAGAAAATTTAGAAACTGCATATTGTGCAACATGCAATTAAAATAAAGGATCCTTTTTATTTTAAACGTTCAAATTGCATTGCAATTAGAAGATATGATAAGTGAGTTATTGATAACAATTTTTAGAACTCTGATTTATCATGCATTTTTTAATACTATTTTACATAAAACTATGAAATGTTGTTACTCCAAAACTTGCATACTGATACAATAGTTTCAGTTTCACAGAAGTTTATGCGTTTGGTAGATTTGGTGGCCAGCTGGGTATTTTGCTTAGACGAACAACAGACCAAACATCGTTCCAGTTCATTGTCACGATGAAATATTAAAAACAATCATCTAATAAACAGACTATAGGGTTGTGAGGCAATCTGGCCGAATGCTTATAGGAAATATGAGCACGCAGCCATATACAAGCGAACGATTGTGTACAGGAGAGTTGGTGTAGGAGGTCGAGGTCGTTGCCTGTAACTTAATCATCCTCCTGGACGGTAAACAAATTGGAGTAAGCGGACGCTCGCGACAATTCATCCGTGCACACGTGCTCAGGTTTGCGACTACGTACAACACGATTCACCGCGATAGTCGTCTAGAACCGCAGCGCACAATGTACCGAACTATGCGCACACTTCCGGTATGCTGTTCGTGATGCAAATTCTAATGCTACTCCGCAAAAATCGTGTTCTTTCCATTCTGAACAAACTGAACCGATAAAATAGCTCTGAAGGGACAGAACTCGACGGGTGTGATAGTGAATTGCTGGGTCGTAACATAAGTACGATTATGTTTCGTATCTCTTCTTATTTAACACGTTGAACGCCACGTCAGCCATACGTGGCTGACGGAATTATTTGTGCAGGTTTTAAAATGAATTTTTACGTTGATATATTCATTGTACTAAACTTAATTAGGATCTGTAACATGCAAGAAAGTTGGAGGATTACTCTGTATCGTACATTTAATTTTTTGCGTACATTTAATAAATTGTACATATAATAATGTACATATCGTACATTTAATAAATTGTACATATAATAATGTACATATCGTACATTTAATAAATTGTACATATAATAATGTACATATCGTACATTTAATAAATTGTACATATAATAATGTACATATCGTACATTTAATAAATTGTACATATAATAATGTACATATCGTACATTTAATAAATTGTATAATTCTTGGCTGCAAGCGGATTCTTTCCAACCACAATAAACGTACATTTACAATGAATCATAACTAAATCATTAAAATCATGTTTATATTTGTCACCGAAGGAATTTAAGTTACAATATTTGTCTTTACTAGAGTCGATTTTAATTTGTAGGAGAATACAACAGTTGAATTTTGAACAGTGGCTAGACTATACCTAATTTAGAACTCGTAGTCAATGAACAGCAGTGACAAACTGAACACAAGGGCATTAGGTTGCCAGCACTACCTAATCACCTTCAGGGGGAGCCTCTTCTTCCTTATTTAACACTAGGTTTACGGAGCATTAAAAGTGAGTATTTTACATTACTTTATGAAAGTAAGAAGCATGTGTCTATCCAAGTTTTCAGCCATTTTTTAAATAATATATACCTAAGGAAATAAGTTTGTTGAGTAATTCCACGTAGATGGATCTTCACGATCTCAATAATCGTAAATTAAAAATATTAGAATCCGTCATTTTGACGGGTCCCGTAAACCTAGTGTTGAAAATACACAATTTTGCCATGTGAAACATCCCTCCAGCTCGAATAGTTCCCGAGATAATCGACCAAGTATGGTTCCAACCCCAAACTATGGGGGTTGTTTTCGCTCCTCGAATATGAAAGATGTGTCTAAAATTTTAGCAAGAACCACGTCCTCCCAAAGTTTCGCGACAACTTGTCAGGAACGTTCCACCATGGAACGTCTTCAGCTTTCCAAGCGACAAGATAGCCGAAAATCTTCGGACCGTCCCGCATTGTCCTCTAGAACTGAAGCGACCGAGGATGCGTCCGGTGCGTCTGCGTCTCTCGAGGGTGAGAGAGATACGCACGTGTACAAGTATGCGTACACGGAATCGTAAGGGCAGTGCCCGTGAGACGGACTGACTCATCCGGCATGAACGCGAGAACGAACGAGAGAAACGAACGAACGAACGAACGAGCGAAAGAGCATAGCGAGCGGCAAACGGAGTCGCTGTCCTTTTTGAGACGGCGCGCGGTGGCCAAGAAAAGTGGACCGTCGACCTCGAATTTGCTCCTTTTTCTGCCCGTCCCGGTTACACACCGTCACTGTCCGCCGCCACCCGCCGCTGTCACCACCTCCCGCCGGTAACGCCGTAATTGTGCAATCGCGCAAACGATAAAACGGGAGCGAGAAGCGGCTCTCGATCGGTTCACTTTATTCGCGCCGGTCTCGCTGGGTGGCAAGAGACCGGAGGAGCTGGCTGTGGCAGACCTTCTCTGCACACGTAATCCCTTCGCATAAACGGATCTTCCGACCCCGATCGACTTCCCCGTGACTGCCCCGACTATTCCAGTTGCTTCGCTAAGTCAGCCGGCGACTGTATTTTTAGACTTCGGGAAACTCTGTACGCGTCGCTTTTCTTATTCCCCGAGCGGTCGCGTCACGGAGACACGCTCGCAGCAATTAGACGATCGCCTTTCCCTGGAATCCGAGGGGCATAAGTGCAACAGGGATCTCCGAACGATTGATCGGAGCCTGCGGGAGCGTACGAGCGAGCTAATCGTTTTGGAAGTCGCTGCCGATGCACGGTGCGTTGAAAAGCCCGTTTTCTCGACAAAATTCCGTCACTCGAAAAACAAATGTTACAGACGAAAAAGTCTGTAGAGATTACAATTGAAATTTCACACAAGCCTTGCCTATTTCGGTCGTACTAACCACCGGAGCGATTGATAATTATTACCAGTTACCTGCCACTGAAGTTTATACCGTACACTACAACTTAGTTCGTTTGAGAACGAACAAACTGATACATTCGGTGCCTATCAAAGTTTATGCAAAATAAAAGTTGTATGCCACTAATTACAAGATATAGTGGCCACGTAGGCCTTTAGTTTATTTTCTAACAATCTTAACAAGTTGAGAACAATGTACTGAGAATCTTTTAATGTTTCTACTACTTTCAATTGCACCAACTGGTTTTTCCCAGAAATGCATAAAATCCGCAGTCGATAACAATCGTTTTTAACACTAGGTTCACGGAGCACTAAAAGTGACTATTTTGCATTACTTTAGAAAAATGACAAGAACGTGCTACCCACATTTTTAGCAATACTTTTAAAATAATATATACTCAAAGAAATAAATTTGCTAGATAATTTCCCACGTATGCGTCCTTAGAATCTTCATAATTTTGAATTAAAAATACTAGAACCCGTCATTTTGACGGGTCCCGTAAACCTAGTGTTAAGCAAAACAATAGTGGTGACTTAACAGCGGCGATCAACGTATTGGAGGAGCTTTTGGTTGAGCATATCCAAGCTCCAGAAGATTGTTGTTCCTAGACAGTAGCAAACAAGCTTTCATCGAACGCAGCAAGTTCTACGTAATGCAACAGCATGTGATACAGAGTTGTCGTAATCAAGGTACAAATTGCTTTCAATTGCCCTCGATCCTGTAGGAAAGAGGATCTCCGTGTAATAACCGGCGAACCGAGTCAGTTCTAGGGTACGTTTTGCTGAAGCTGGTCTCTCTCTCTGGGTGGTCACAAGCGGTTTCCACGTCGCAAAGTTCCCTGTGGTCGTCCAACTGGAACAGAGCTCGTGCTCCGAACATACTTCGCGAATGATCAACGAGATGAAAAGCGCCGTGTTGACTGATTGATAGGACTCTTGCACGTTACCTCGGGATTCTTCCGCTAGTCCCACAATAGCAAGCAATACCTCGGGACCGACGTATCCGAGACACAAAATTGACCGATTTATACCATTCTAGTACACGATTGGCTAATAAAATTCATTCAATCATTTCCTACCAGAGTCTTTCTACAATTCCAGCAATTGCAAGATAATAAACTGGTCATTCGACCGTGGTGGATTTAGCGTTACAAGAACTTCAGAGGAGACGAAGACGCAAAGATGAAGTGCTACGCTGGTAGTAAATTTAGTGTAGGTGCCAAAATAAGAACATCAACAAAGACAAATAGATGCAGACCTGCATCTTGATCTACGATCAAAGGGTTAAACGAACAATTTCGATACAGATTTCCACGGGTTCTGCAGCGAGAATAAGACAGTCTCTCGAAGGGAAACCCAACGACAGAAGGTATCCGTGGTGCAGCAGGGCTGTCCTTCTCAGAAAAACCAAAGAAAAGGGCCCCGGTCTGCCGAAAGCTCGCTCTCCCCACCCTATTTGGACCGAAAGGCGATAGCCCTGTGGTTCGTTCACGTGCCACGCACATTTTACCTGGTACTCGAGATCGAAAGATCTCGGGGGACGATCTCGGTGTCGCAAGACTGCTCGAGATCGTCTTCGTCTTCGTCTGCGTCTTCGTCCCGTCTATATTCGGGGGATTTTTTCAGCTGGACGAAAAGGTTCGTGTCAGTGAAAACAAGGAGGGTTGTGGTGTATTCCTTAGCAGGAAGTCGATCCTTCGTCGATCCACACTTCAACCCAGTCCTTCTGTCTTTCTTTCGCCGTGTTCCTCGCCCCTCCACCCTCGGCCCGTTGCTCTCTCACCTTCGAAAACACGTCTCCGGGACCACCCGCGTGTGTGAAAGTTTACAGCTAGGCTGCGAGAGAGAACTTAGGGGCGTCCCGTCGAAAGGGTACTTCCAAGTCCGAGACGCAAACTTCGCTGCTTGTTATTGTTTCGCGAGAAGTTCTCTTCTCGGTGCCACTTTCTCGAAATAACGCTGATCGTAACAAACTCCGCGTTATCGTTGCTGGAAATGATTTTAATTTTTAAGATTGAACTTCTCGATATTCGTAAACCAATAATCTTCCTCTAATATCAACATTACTAAATTTATTTATATCGAATAAACGGCTAAAAATTAAACATAGTCCGAGTTAATGCGTTCGATTTCACTTCATCCTGTTTATCAAATGTTCCGTGTCGGATGAAGCTTCTCCAAGTTCAATAAAATTCTGGGTCGAAACAATTTCAACCGCAAAGGGTTTTAATTTTATGGAATGCAATTTTTACGTGCACCTACGGTGAAATGTAAGCTCAGGATTTAAATTCTGGACACACAATTGATAACATACGTCCCATCCCATTGGACTTACAAAATATGTATCACATTCAACTTAGAAACATTTTTCTTCGTTAAAAAATGACGATCTGCATTACTCGGAGCGAAGCAAATGATATTAACCGTTCAAATGCGTTAAAAATCGCATTAGCGATTCGGTATTGTGTAAATTAGGGATTGGCAGCATTAAGTAGAGAATTGAATAGTTCAGTTCTGTTTTGATGGGTTCAACAGAATATCTAGAAATAATTGACGGGAAGGTTGGATACAATGTGGGCCATTTTATTGATCTGACAGAGCGATGTCAACGTCAGCAATTTTCCCATTTATCGCGATACCCGATGGAAAGTAACAAGCGCGATTACGTCGGATCCGGCGTAATTTGCATCAAATTTATATTCCCATCTTGTCCGAGTGTCGGGGCCGAAAGCGGGGCTCACGAAGTGGCGTGCGATCAAGCTATTATCTACGTCTAGTTAGCGTAACTGTCCGCAGCTTGCCGGAGATACCGATGCCTGTATAACCCGCAGAGAGCGTGTACTTCATCGATTAGATGGCTGGCAATAGCAAATCCACGGGAGATTCGAACGCTTGCGCAGGAAACGTCCGGCCTATCGTCGAGACTACTACTCTCAATTTTTAATTTTACTAGCACCGACTACCCGTTAATTAAACACCCCCATGTCTTGTTCAATCCACTGCTCCATTCGTTCTCAGCTAAAAATTTCCACCATTTCCTTTTCGAAACGATCATTTCATAATTAGCAAGCTGAATCCTATACCAAAGTCGTCAGTTCTGGGGAAAAATAAAAATATATACCGATCCTTTGTTACTAGAACAATTAACATATTTATTTTCAACTTTACGAGTTACGGACCTGATGTCAACTATATGACGACATTCGTCCTCAAAGATGGTAGACGTTTATATAAATATCGATATCTATGGAGAAGCCATTTGCATTACTATCCTATACATGTGCAATTATTCCGGTCGACATTGACGTCTGTCCCTGTCATCAACGCGTATTGTCATGAATGCATAAAATCCGCCCGATTGTTTATCAATAACATGAATATGTAAAAACAACCAGTTAGTAGGTAATATAGGCGTCATGTAGTACTTAAAATCCCCAATATTTATATTCCCGAGGAACCTGATCGAATCATGCAAGGATGCAATCGATAAAGAGCGATTTAACACTAGGTTTACGGGACCCGTCAGAATGGCGGGTTCTAATATTTTTAATTTACGATTATTGAGATTGCGAAGATCCATCTACGTGGAATTACTCAACAAACTTATTTCCTTAGGTATATATTATTTAAGAAATGGCTGAAAACTTGGATAGACACATTCTTCTTATTTTTATAAAGTGACTAGTTTACATTGATTTATAAAAAACAACGAGAATGTATCTATCTAAATTTTTAGCCATTTTAAAAATAACATATACCCAAAGAAATAAATTTGTTGAATAATTCCTCATGAATGCATCTTTATAATCTCAATAATCGTAAATTAAAGATATTAGAACGTGTCATTTTGACGCGTCCCGTAACCCTAGTGTTAAATACATCGGCGAAACTAGATGAACGTAGCTGCACTTCCAACCCCCTGTGATTATAATTCAAGACACAGGGTAAACTCACCTTCTCGAGTTGGTCCAACGCTATCGCAGCATCGGTCCAGCTGGGCCTGATATACAGATCGGACTCGTGACGCAGTTTCGCATCCTCGACACTGAGTTTACTGTGCTTTTCATGATGACCTTTGCCCGTGCTTCCGTTCTGCAACGACTGCGGACCTTGATGGCACTGAGAACCGGAAGGGCGTCCCGCTAGGATCCCTGTGGGGCCGGACGCAGAAACCATGATCCGTCATGCATTCGCTCCGTCACAATTCGCAGTATGTTTATTTTGTAATACTACTCCCCGTCGGGGACGTATCGGCGCGTCTCAACTATACTAACGCTCTTCTTCGTTTCTTTTTTCTTTTCGTTTCCCTCTCTCGCCTTCTACAGTCGCGTTTCTACTCGCCGCCGGAGTCGCACCGTGTCGGGGAAAATGATTTTTACTCGCGAACACAGAAAACCACGTAGACAAAAAAAAAATTTCACACTCACTCGCTGACGTTTTCCACGCAACGCTCGCACGAACTTCCTGTTAAACACATCTCACAGCACACGTTCAGTCTTCTCTCTCTGTTTACCGCGCGATTTCCCTCGGCCGGTCGTCATCGGTGCAACTCTTCACGGCAGCAATCGAAATTCGCGCACGAGGCACGCCACAGCTTGGTCTGCGCATGCGCGGCGGCACCGTGTTACGACGATGTATACACACAAAACAAGAGTAGACGACACCGGGTAATCGGTTTTTAGGTTAGCTCGGTGCCCACCACGGAACAGTAAATACGCGGAGAGCAGACACCGCTCGCTACTCGCACATTCGTCTCTTTTCTTCAGTCTTCCTTCTCTGTCCTGCTTCTTTCAGCTTCCGATAAACGCATTCTATCTCTCTCTCTCTCTCTCGCTCTCTTTCACGTCTCCTTTCTCTTTCTATTCCGGTATCTCCCTCTCGCGGGACACCGCCGACAAACACGAGGGCGCACACGCGAGTTCGCTTGTTTTGAAATATCACGCGACAACCGGGTCTCCACGGTGTCGGCTGGCTATCGTTCGTTGTTTTCGCGGGAAACTGGTCGCACTTTCGAACACGTGTGCTCCTCCTCTGTCATAAGGCCTGCAATGTATATCCGGTCGGCGCCGACGTCTGGTACACGTCCGGGATCAATTCGATGGGCACACTACAGTGTCACTGTCACGAACGTTGTTGTCACTCGGCTCGGCTCTCGGTTCCCATACGGAATATTCACACCGCGCACCGAACAGCCTGACCACGACCGCCGAATTCGTATATGCGCGCCCGTCACGAGCATCCGGTTTACGCAAGAAGGCGTAGGCGACGTTAGAGGACGAGAGTGTTCCACGGTCCAGTGAGTGCAGCTGGAGAGCTTCGTTCGTCTCGTATTCGAGCCTCTCTGTCGCGCCTCTCGAAACGACGTCCTCCTCCTCGTCCTCGTCGTCCTCGTCGTCGTCGTCCTCGTCCTCGGACACCGGCGTGCACGACCGCCACTTAGAGCAGTCTAAGTCCGTACTAAGCGAAATGCGCTGCCACATTTCTTTCGTGGCCTGCCTTCTGCGCCGGCCATAGTTGACGGCCCCCCTCCAACGACCCCGCTCGCCGAGATCCGAGCTGCACAAACATTCAGGGCCGTAACCCGCCGATCCTTCCCGAACGATCCCGATCACGCCAGAACCTGCGCCGCTTCTCCATTTTACGTATCCTTATCGTCGCAAGGTAACAGATCACCCATAGAATCCCTACAAAATTAATCCAGACTACATAAAACATTTGTTCGCACGTTCCCTACCGGTATCAGGTATTTATAACCTCGATTTTCTATAAAGAAATTCAAATTGATTCCGTACTTTAACCTTTACGTCACTAACCGGGCACTCGGGTACACGCTACCGATTTAACATTTTCATTGACAAGTATCAAAGTTGTTGTACATCCTTATGTTCTTTGATGATCACAGGGGAATTTACATACGCGTTGAAACTATAAAGTGCAATATCATTGAATACTATAGAAAATGTTAGTTACCGACATGAGGGTTAAGTTACAACGCACCGCGACAATATACAATGGACTTACGTATAAGTTTTCGGTAACAACGTTTGCTTTTCTTATTTCAGAAAAAGATACGTTACATTCATTAGTATATACGTTTTACAACTATCTAATTCTATCTTCTAAGAATCTAACCTCGTTGATCCTCTCTTTTCCTTGTTCCTCTCACTTCTGAAGTGTAATAAAATCTTCGGCCTTCTTAGCATCCACAGTGTAGAGTCTTGAAAAATATAATGTATTATTAAACGATCAATGTATCAGAATCTACATGACGTGTGGACGTTGTTTAACATACCCTGAATGCCGCGGTAACAAACATACACGTACCAATGTCAGTTAACTATTACGATGTTTACCAGTATTCGCCGTCTAAAAGAATTGTTTATTCTTACGTTTACGGGATGCTGCTATTGCGAAGCGCAAAGAATCGCGTAGAATGATCACGATTTCTTCGTACGCGGGGCACTCGGTTTCGCGGCACAACGGTACGGCACTGCGGGTACCGGTGACGTCGGTGCCGACGCGAGCCGAGTTGAGCCGAGCGGAACGAGGCCCGGCCGTGATTGGCCGAACCGGCGTGGCGTTCTACGTTGCTAGGATACGGCGGTGTGCCATCACAGCGGGGGGAGAGTGGGGGCACGAGGCAAGACCACACACGCGGTACCATTTCCCCTCGAGCAAAAACATTACCCACACACGTTCCGGGGCTACGTGACACGCACGAGGCACACAACGGCGTTTACAGATCGCCGCATCATCTCTTTCTCTCTTTCTCCCGTTCCTCTCCTCTCGGAGTCCTGCCGACGACGGTCTTTCTCTTTCTCCTCTCGTCATTGACTCCAGACCGTCTTCAGAAGTTTTGTATACGCTCCCCGTGGTCGTTCTGGTATTAGGATTGTAAAACAAACACGACTTTTTTTCTAAATGAACTTATTGATCAACGTAGTGTAATAGACTAAATTAAAATTGGATATTAACCCTTAGCACTCGAATGGTGACTCTGAAGCATCACTAGAAATTGTTGTGGCATTGTTTCGAAGAAATTACCAAAAAATATTACAAAATATTTGTTACATTACAAAATTTGTATTCAATAGATTACTAAACATGTAAATACTATATGTAGAAATCGGATCAGTTTCGTTTGAATAAATTGAAAATATTGTAAGACGGAAGAAAATTTCAATTTTACATTGAAAATAGTGCCGAGTGCAAAGGGTTAAGGATTACCTTGGTACCTCAAAGATTTTATGATAAACCTGTAGACTATAATAGCAGTTCTCGGTCGAAACGTTTTAGAAGGTTCGTATTCTAAAATCGGACATTTCCTATGCAACAACCTAATTATTTCAAAGAAATTAACAAAAAATATTACAAAATATTTGTTACATTACAAAATTTGTATTCAATAGATTACTAAACATGTAAATACTATATGTAGAAATCGGATCAGTTTCGTTTGAATAAATTGAAAATATTGTAAGACGGAAGAAAATTTCAATTTTACATTGAAAATAGTGCCGAGTGCAAAGGGTTAAGGATTACCTTGGTACCTCAAAGATTTTATGATAAACCTGTAGACTATAATAGCAGTTCTCGGTCGAAATGTTTTAGAAGGTTCGTATTCTAAAATCGGACATTTCACATGCAACAACCTAATAGAAAAGGCCCGAAAAGTGAAGACTGACGTGCGGATGGAAACGAACAGAAGACGACGGCTCCACCGATCTACCGAACGTAAACACGGTAGTCCCGCGAGTCCACCGTGATCGAAATTGCTACCTCTCCAATAATAATCGCGACCGGAAATGCGAGAGTTTGATGCGTCGGTCGCCAGCGTCGTCGCAACACACGCTCGCGCGAATCTACATAATTGATTATATGCGTCTACTCCGCGATCGGTTAGCATTTGATTGGCGGCTGCGCAGAACCACTCGCCGTTTCCTCTTATTCAGACAGTCGCATTCAGAGCTGCGATCCTTGTCGTTCTGAGCTGAGATCTTTATTGGACACCTTGGAGACGGGAGCCGTAGATGCAATTTTTCCTGACAGAAGTCTGCTCCACTTTTATCCGAAGAGGATGTAAGGAAAGAGTAGCTGCAAGCATTGTCTTTCACACTGTCCAGAAATGGTAGGAGAGTCGTTGCTACCAAATATGTACGTCTAGCCAGGTTAAAGACGTGTCTTTTCTGTCCCACATCATCCAGAGCAAGTAGTTATTGGACACCTTCATTGTCTAGGATTTTACAGTAGCTGCAATTATCTCTCTTGAATACTTTGCAGAAATGGAAAGACGATGCTACCAAATATATTCTGCCTAGCCAGAATGAAGACGTTCATCTGTCCCACATCGTTTGGAGCAAGCAGTTCTTGGACCCCTTCATTGTTTAGGATATCAGGGTAAGAGGACGCCGACCACGAGTACAAAGCAATTAAGTCCCACATTTCACTCCGCGATCGAATTAACCGCATGATCCGGCAGAGTTAAAGGACACCACGTCGCAGCCGCTTAGGGTACCTGATCGGCCGAAGAGAAAGGCGCGACCGTTCTGAATACGTTCATTAAGCCACGGGGAAGAGCGTTACACCGGACAATTAACTTATTAACCTGTCTTCATAATATCTGCATAACGATGCGACTTCATTAGGCGTCGTACACCACTTCCGTGCGGCGAGGAGCACGCGTGTGCGTGCGTACACGTACGAGCCTCTCACACGCACTCGATATTCGTGCTCACGTGTATGACGTGCGGCGAGGAACGGCGTGAAAAGAAAGACGAAGAGAGAGAGAGAGAGAGAGACCGCGAAGAGAAGAAAGGCAAAAGACAAAGAAAGGGGCTTCGGTTGAGCTGACAGAGAGAGAGAGGGAGAGACAGAGAAGGGAGAACCGGCGAAGAAAATTAAATAAGAAAGAGAGAGCGAGACAAACTGGCAGATCGAAAGAGGTAATGTGTAAATACGCGACCACCCATGGCGATACCGAGCCCCGACACCCTGTTCCAACCGAATACGAGACAATTTTCGATTCCGTCGCCGGCGCGTGTCTTTATTCTACTCTCTCGTCGATTCACCGGGGCCCCGGCTCTCTCATTGACCACGACCGGATTGAGATAGCAACGGTAGAAGGCGAGGAAGAAGAAGAAGCGGTACCTCAGCCTCGAGAACACTGTAAAAAATTATGCGACTATAAAAATTCGAAATCGCCCAGCAAATTGCGACCACTGATATCTCTTCCTGGCCCGGGGATCGCATAAACGGGCCTCGACATTCATTGTTTGCGTAACTTAATGTCCGAGTGCCATGCAGGCAGCGGCGGCGTCGCCAGGGAAATAAAACGGGTGGCCAGTTCCGCCTCTTGCGAAATAACCAAGTATGTGTACGCAGAATTTTCACGGGCTCCGACAGTCAGTTGCATTTTATTCGCGAAGCTAACGGTCGACCGTCGAGCACCGTGAGTTCGATGAAGGATGTTTGAAAGTAAGTTTCAGTAAGACACTTTTAGAGGTTCTTTAGAATAATCAATTGGATTACGATGAATTACTCTATTGCGTTATATGAAGAGACATTTTTGCTGCCTTTCTCCATTTCATTTTGATTATGCGTCAATCTGTGTACCCAACTGCAGCTTCCTTGGTTGCTTGATGTTGATCGATGAAGTCTCTTGAACTCAACTCCATTGAACGTTTTAACGAAGTTACCAAACATTTTAGAAATAGAATCGGTACACTTATGAAGGAATTTCAAATAATTTTTCAAGATGAACGGCTTGATTGAAGGTAGCAAATAGAACAGCTTATGAAAGTGGTAATGTAGCACTACAAAAATAAAGAGAAAGGGCACTGTGATCAAAATGGATAGTATATGATTGCTACAATCAACTCCATTCAAAATATAAATTATTATCGCGTGTACAGTACAAAAGTTATATTAAGTGTCTGTAGACAAGTCTGGCAACTTTAAGAGTCCCGACAAGAATTTTTGTTGGTCATTCCGTTTTACCATTTTTATCATGCTAGCTACCGAACACGTTTCTTCTGTAACACGAAGGAGACTCCTTTTCGGGAAATGGTGAAAACGGATCTGGAAATGGTCACAACAAGACGACCGAAAGGAAATGTCATTGAATATTGTGGTGGCAGGTTCGACGAATGCACCCAACTGTAGTTGCCGATCCGGCGATAAGGCACAGCGTGCGGAGGGACCGTTAATAATTTTTACGACACTCTTAGCTCGCCACCCAGTATTAAGCGGTCCTCCGTAGAAGACGGGCTTTGATCTTCGCCGACGCTGCATCGGCTTAATGAGTGCGAGAGCGAGATAGCCGGTGGTGAGTGCCGAGGCTGAAACAGAGCAAGCGGCTGCCCGCCACGAGACAGAGCGAGAGTCCCCTGTGGATCTATTTTCCACAATATACACCTCTGTAGCTCGGGTTGCATCGTCCCAGGCATCGCCGCGCCGCGCTGCGCTGCGCTGCACTGCGCTCGTATCGCGGCCGCGGCCCCCAAGCCTCAATGAAGTCGGCTCGCAATTAATTAACCGCTCCCGGCCACTCGTTTCGCTGTAATTCCCGGCGAAATTTTATCTTTAATTCTTTGCCCGACTGCGCTCCCTCGATAAATTGCAATCGAAAGCTTTACATTTCACACGATTTTTAATCTATTCGAAGTAATTACACGCTGGTTTTTATTAGCGATTTTATTATGATACAAATCTACGGGAGCATCCGCGTTTTATTAAAATTAGTAACAGAAGGAACACGGTTCTTACTTATCCAATGTTTCCTGTAATTCGTGCAGATAACTTTTATTTTGTGTTGGAGATCTGCGGTTTGGTACCAAGAAATTGAGGCAGTAAGTATTGAACTGAAACTGTTCAATTTTTTAATTGATAACTCTTCAATTGATCCTTTTGTATTGATTCTGTTGAGTTGATTTTTTTTTAATTGGATTGTATCTTTTAGATTGATTCGTCTAAGAATACTAAAGGACGAAGGAACTGGTAAACATAAAACAGCGAAAGAAATAGAGGCTATGGATAACGAGGAAGAAAGTCAAAAGGCCAAATAAGAATGTAATATAACAAAAATAGATGAGAGAGGACATAAAGTCAGTTAAAAAAATATATAAAAATCAGCATCACATACTACCACGTGAAGAAAGTCAGAGAAAAACGAAAGAGACAGAGAGAGAGAGAGAGAGAGAGAGAGAAAATGGTATCTAGTAAAAAAAGCGAATGAAAAAGCAACTGTGGAGGATAGTTTCTGGCGAAGAAATGGGTGAGGTAACGAGCCGGGTGGTGGACAAAGGAGGAGAGAAGAGAATCGAAGGTCCGTGAAGGAACGAGGATCTGATGAGAAGGGGAGAATGGAGAGAATGGGCGAAGGGGAAGAGAGAGAGAGAGAGAGAGAGAGAGAGAGTGAGAGGGAGTGAGAAAGAGAGGAGAGAAGTCGACTACTTCCTTACGCAAGACGACTCGGTGCGCCACGTTCGTTCACTGCGTCGGCCGTGCGTTCAACGGTGCGTGCACATGAGAGACGCAAGAGAGATGCTATCGGCCACCAAGACGGCTCTAGACTTCTTCGGACCACCCACCGGCAAAATAATAAACACGGAATGCGGCATACACGTCCGTCCGTCCATGCGTCCGTTCGTTTGTTTCTATTTCGCAGATACCATCGAAAAGTAAGGTCCCCCGTCGATACCGCAGCTGGCTATCACCGATTACCGGCCTACCAGTTGCTATCTGTACTCGCAACAACCGGACGAATTCAACGCCGAGCGCTATTAAACCCGAAGATACCGCGAGTGACTGCCGTTTAATGGCCTATGTATTTATTAGACGGGTGGGCGGATCATGGCGAAACTTCTATTAAGATCGTACCCACGGCTATCCGCGCGTTATCTTCTACGCTATACGACTTCTGTTCACCGTGCTCGTAAAACGACATAGTCGTGCGGTACGTCACTGCCGACGATTGCACGCAATTACGCTCGAAAAGCTCTCTTTTTCACTCCTCTGCCGATAGCAACGGACCACTGTTTTCCCTGCTGATAGCGAAAGCGATTTAAATTGGATTCGGTGGACGGTAATATTCTTTTATGGCACTTTCGGTCGCGGGAGATTAAACAAATGACAGTGCAAATTAGCGATAACACTTTGCTTACCTGGGACCATGCAACCTTTCCGTATTGGAGCTGTTTACGGACGAATCCTTTCTCTGTTATTACAAACAGCAGTTGATTAAACAAATATTAGACTGCGGATCTTCACGTAAAATAAAAATTGTCTGCGTCATTTGCAAGAAACAGGAGCCATAAGCTTCACTGTTTATTTAATCATTTTGGTAAGCTGAAAATAGTGTACTGACATTCTCAAACTTCAATCTTAAATTCGACAAAATCCGCAGTCTCGTCAGTGAAGGATTAATGTATAGACAATAACTGTTAATATTCCCTTGCAAACGTAAATTGTAATACGCAAAGCGAATCAATTACGCCATTACGTACACATCAATTACACCTGCTGATCTACGAGGTCCGTGATTTTTCTTGAATCAGATTCTGAATCAAAACTGAAATGTAAGAATGGTTGATCTGCCGGAAGGACGAGCGAACCAGTCCTGAATGAACCCGAATCCGCGCACTGTCGTTATCCTCAGCCCCGTTTCCGGCCGTTCAATTTTCCATCTCGCAACATTGTCGGACAAGATCGTTAAGCCCGGCCCAGAGATGACTAATGTCGGCGATCGCAGTAGGTACGAGAACATCGTGCTGAAGAGTGGATCGTCCTTTACCATTGTAACGAGGCGAATCGTTATTCTTCCCCGCAGATATGCCCACGTCGACGGCAAGTGGGCAGAAAAGAGATAGACGAAGGGGAGGAGATAGAAGAGGAACAAGAAGATCGTAACCCACGGCTATCTGCATCTACGGCTGGGGCTACTGGTGCTTTCGCCGATGGATTATCTACGATACCTTCACATTGTTTCCAGCACGGCGCCGAAAGGCCGCGGGAAAGACATCGACTTCCGGTCTTCGAACGACCCACTATGAATTCCGGCCGAGGAATTTATTATCTTCGTTGACTCGGCGGATTCTTTGCGCCTTCCATTCTGACACTGCTTCCATTCCCTTTGGTCATCTTGTTCCGATTGTGACAAGTTTGTTAGCGATACCTGTGCGCTCGGAAATGATCCAACATGGCGGCGTACTCGGGATCCATCGGGAATTATGAAAGTATTTATAGAATGTCTATTGCTCCTTCAATTTTTACACCATCATGCGTAAAATAGTGAACAAGAAGAGGTTCTTTTGTTTTTCGGGAAGTACATCTTTGTCGACAGTATTTTCAGAATTTATGTATGCATTAGTTTTCCAATCGTATCATCTCTTTTATTCCGACAGTTGCATTTGTACATAGAATGAATTTGTTGGGTAGGTAAAAATTATTAATGAACACGTGGGAAGGGGTTCATTTGTATCCCCGAGATCGTAGGCAGTAAATTAAAGGATCTAAAAGGTGAACGAGAAATGGCCAAGTGTTGACGGCAAGAAAAATGGAGGAAGTTAGAAGAGAAAGCGTGTTCTACGATCAGAAAAGGAATAAAAATACGAGAAACGAATCAGAATAACTCAGAGCGGCTTCCCACTCTCGCGGAACATCTTTTTTTTTTTCGAAACTTATTTCAGTAATTACATAGTATATCATGTATAATGTGATGGGTTATTAATTACCGTCCCCATTATTTCGAGGAGGCGTTTCAATACAAGCTGAAATATTGAGAATAATATATTTAAATTCATTCGTTCGAAACATAAGAAAGAGAGCATTAAAGTGACAGCTAATGACGCTCAGTTGTCCAAAAATGTTGGCTCGTTGAGACGCACGAACAAATTTGTCTACTAAAAGCGATTTGGTGGGATTAAGAATGCAGACAGGCTGGAAAGAGACGGAGAGGAAGAGGAACGGGACGAGAGACAGAGAAGTGGAGCAACACCCAAGGGAAAGGCAAAATGTAAAGGTGAATAGAAGAGGAAGAACGAGGGAGAAGGATGTCCGACTTACTAATTGCAACGACGTTGGAGGTCCCGTAGACACTCCGCTGGACATGACGAAAAGCGATATGGTCAGAGTGCGAACCGACCAAGGCCACCGGATCTCATCCTCGTGGTCACTGTCAATCGGGATCGTAAATCCACGGTGGATGACTCGTTGGTCTTTTTTACTACCCTCGTACTACCGTCAATTAATTAACGCATTCATCACTGGACGCTCAAACATCCCACAAAAATGAGCACTTCATTTTATACTGGATCTACGAACCTCTAGAATCAACTATTTTACATCACTCTATTTAATTTAAATCATTTAATACATTCTTGATAAATTATAAAATTTTAAACCTGCAATTTTGGCGGCTCTTGTAATTCTAGCCGTAAAAAAATATTTATTTTAGTAATAGTTCTAGTAATAGTGTTGGTTTAGTAAGTTAACTCCGATTATTATAATATTTTCTTCCGAGGCTGTCATTTAAAAAATTATCTTCCTTTTGATTCAATACAATGCTTCAGAAGCCCAGTACTAGATTTCTGATAAATACAGCATTAAATAAAATCTCGATTACATGCAGATTGACATTCGGATACCGGATTTGTGTTGTAGAATTTATTTTAAATTCTTTCAACATATCCTTATGTTCGTAAAAGACTGGATTGGTATCTTTCAGTTTTGGAATTGCTTTTTATAGAAAATTAAGTACCCTCAAAAAGAGCCATTAATTAACCAGAATATACAGAGAATATTTGACAGTCGTTCGCAGAGCAATAAATTACACATTTTCGTACCTACAGGAAAAAGATAAAATTTTCGAAGAATTATATTTATGCTTCGCTGTTTAATAGTGCTACATTCAAGATCGTTACCCGGTTCCTTAATTTCCATTTTCACGCCGAAATGGCTCCATTACGAAGCTCGAATCATCACCAAGATCCCCGGTACAGTTCACTGGCCTTTTCGGACGTGTAAAGCTTTTATTAACGAGATACTTATCGTAGCATGAAAATTCTTATCAGGTCGAATCTTGAAGGCTACACGGGACAACTTGACGAGGGTGTAACAGATAATCCGAGGTTCACGCTATTTCGTTTCACTATGTATACGCTTGTGATCTTCCAGCATTCATTTTTCTTTGCTATTTCGCACGGTGGGCGGAGCTCTTTCTACGGGCGGCCTGTAAAATTTGAAAAATGAAACGGGACGGGCACCTCGTGAAAATGAATATTTCCACGTCTGGTACCTTGACGAATTAATTCGCTTCATCTCTCGGTTCTCTCGGAGTCTCGTTACTAGATCTTTGTGCAGAATAAAAGTATTCTGCGCCGATTATGGGAAGCAAACAGTGAATCAATCATTTGAATGCATTCAAAACAAAATTCTTAGATTTGTCTATCACTGTTGTATGTTTCACTCTGCAAATTTCTTCATAAGCGCGTAAAACGCGTAGATCAAGTGCAGAACGGTAAGAACACTGAAAGAATTTAGAAATATTGTTGCATTGTTTTCAATCGATTAATGCGAAAAGGAGACTATGTTGTTTCCGTATCTGGCAATTTTGCAAAAATCTGCTGACACATTGACTGACACATCCCTCCCAAAAATTTTGTGAAATCAAAATAATTTATACAATGGGACCGAAGCTCCAAAGACACAATTGATCGCTTAACTCTTTTCAATTGTATTAGTCACGACGGTACTCGTTTTCCGCGAATGTGTCGCGACGAAAACGAATGTGCAGAGACGAGCAGAGTTCAGGCTACAGAATTCGAGACGAAAACGAACGTGGAAGCGTGTAGTGCAACAGGTTTAACGAAAACAACGAGAATTCGACACCATGTGTGCACACGGTTCAAAGCTCTCGGGTCGCTCGTGCCAAACGAGAGCTTGAAACGCGATTTCGGTGCGGAATGGTTTCAGAGTTTCTTTCTTTTTTTTTTTTTTTTTTGAAAAAGGTCGGGTTTCGCCTTTGGCATCCGATTTTTCGCGCGGCGGGGCGTCATTCTCCGGTCCATTTCCAAAGTGTATTTGGAAAAAGGGAAACTCTGTGGCGTTAAGCGGCGTTTCTAATTTCCGCAGGGAAGAATTATTGTCAAACTGGGAGCCCGCCCGGGTCCCACTCGACCCGACGAGGTTGTCTCGCTACCGAGCTCGGCCCCTATGTAAATCAGGAAAGAATCAAATATATATATCTGCCGGACGATAACTTTGTTTGAATTAGAATTACCCGGTTTTATGTGTTGCACGGCATCGGTGTCCATGGGGGGAAGGGAAGCACGCGTATCTATGGGTTCATGTGTCTGTTGCGGGTGAGCTCGATGGTGGTCCCGAGACGCGATACCCGCGAGAAAGACTTTCTTCGTTTCTTTTTGTAGCCGTTATTTTTCTTTGATTTAACGGCAAACCGTGCGCGCCAGCACTGCTCGTTATAGTTCGGTATTATAGAATGCAAATAGATCTGCGTGACTAGCGGACAGTAATTATTAGGAACCCATGTAAACTTGATCATGATCTAAAGACACGCTACACTCGGGAGAGATCGTTTTCAGTTGCTTGGCTTACGTTGATTTTATTTGCTCGTGATCGAAGAGGGATCTGTACTTATTATAATTTATAACATTATGGTATTTTGTAACAACCGGCGATTGCTAAGTTACATATAGAAAAATGATTGTGATCCACAGGATACTATCTTTATCGTTTTAACACTTGAGGGGATGGAGCATCCTGACTGGTGAAGATAGGCGAATCTTTTTTCTTGTTATTTTTCTTAGAATCGGAGCGATTTAAAAAAATTTTGATGATTAGGGACATTATAGCAGTGTATGGAGAGACTTGGTATTAGGCTTGTTGTAACACTATACACAGAGACTCGTTATTAGACTTGTTACGGTTCAAAGCATATTTAGATTTTGCTCCAAATTGGAGAATACATTCTACATGAAATATCATAGAATGTAGCATACGATTTTTACAGTGTCTCAATTATTTAACCCTTTGCACTCGACGCTATTTTAACTCCGAAACAAAACATTTCTTCCAACCTAGAAAATTACCCTTCTATATATTTTTTCGTGTTATACACTTTAATAATGTAAAAAATATTTTGAATAATGATACAGCAATTTTTAGTGGCGCCTTACAGTCGCCACGATCTTTTACCGTTGATCTTTTTTTTTGTAAAAACGTCAACCTACTTCAAACTGCTGCCATTTCTGCAATGATTGAACATTTTGTATATAATACATTCTTGTTGGTAAATCAACTGCAATTTTTTATTTCACGAGGCCCAATTCTTTGCAACAATCGATTCCCAGGAAGGAAAGTTTCAAAACAGAACGTCATTTTGTATCATAATGATTTTAAAAAATGGACACATGAAGTTCCATGTTCAAACCTAACAAAAATGAGAATTTTTCATTCAGTAATTACCTCTAAAAAAATTCGGAAACATTACTTATTTTTATACACTTCAGGATAGTCACCCTGCTTAACTCTTTCTTGATAAGCAAACGAAGGAAACTAACGAAGTGTAACAATTTTAAATAATAGAATACACGAAAATCCCGTGTTTTTGTTATTATAATAATAACTCAACTGCTTGCTATTTTAACTGAAAGCAAAGGCCAATAAAAGATATGCCTCGACATCGAAGAACAGTGTACAATAAGAATAACCGAGTGCACCAGCATTTGTTCGCGAATTCGCATTTCCGCTGATTGCAAACAATCGTACGTGCCGCGGCGCTGCTTATAAATTACCGGCTAAGCGGCCGTACCGGGCCATTGTTCATAAACTTTTTGCGGGAATAGAGATTCGACTTGTGGCTGTCCATAAATTGGCGATCCTGGCGCCATAAAAACAACAGTGCCCCGTTGGCAGATTCAGCCGCGTCGAATTTCCGATGCCGGGGCGTTCTTTAGAGCGGCATACGAAACGTGCACGGTCCATTATGAACTGCCCCCATAAAATAAGCCGCACAATCGCGCGCGCCCGAGCAAAACCGGGACCAGTTTAGCCGAAGTTATCGGAGCGAAAGCAGGGACATTGTTTCCACGCATCCGCGGAGAACGTTTTCCGTTCGCGATGTCACTCTCTTCCAAGGGAGACGCACAGAGAACGAGAGACAGAGGGAGAGACAGAGACACGGAAGAGCGCGTTCTGCGGTCCGCAGGGTGGCCATCGTCGAGGACATAAAAACACAATGAAGAAAAAGCGAAAGAGCCATGAAGAGGGAGAGGAAATGGTGTGGCAGTTCTCTGGGACAGCATCGTCCCCGTGGCCCTCCTCCTGCGAGAAGAGCCAGTCTTCTCTCCTCGACCCTCGAAATCCAGAAAGTCAGTAAATTTTCGTGCGCGCACTACCTGTTCAACCAGCGTGTATGCGCTTGTACGCTCTGTTTGCGTAGGACGGGGACCACCCAGGTCGACTGACGCCTCTGCCGTATCCTTAACGTGGAATTGACTTAGCGGAATCCGGGGTGAGGGAGGGCTGCCCGGGCGAAAATCAGAAAGAAACAGAGATAGAGCAGGTTTGTACGCGAGCAACCCAACGAACGCCTTTAACCCAGACCCGGTCCGGCACGTTATTTTTCATCTCATTGTCCGTCGACAGCAGCACGGCTCCCCACGCAGGACGAACCCGGAGTCAATGAGCAGCGCCGGCGTCTTCTTCGATCCCGAACATCCCTCCGAAGATAGTCGCCACCCGCGATTTCACAGTGAATGGAACGACCGGGTCAGTGTTGCGAACTGATTTCGGGGAAACTGAGCTATGCGGTGCCTAGGTCTGATGTCTTCATGCCAGAGAAATCTTGGACAGCCGTGTTTTTAGTCTGAATCCTAGCTTCGAGGTAAGATCTCGAAGAATTTCACGAAGTCGGGGATGGTGAGTGTTGCGAACGAATTTGTGGGCAACGTGGACCACATTGAGCCTAATATGGATGTCTTCGTATAAGATACATGGGTCTATTTTCACTCTGAATCCTAACTTCGAGGTCAGATCTTGAAGAACTGCACGAAGTTGACCCCCCTTGGGCAATTTGGGTCGTTTGTGTACAGAGCGAAATTTCACTCTTTCTTTCCAATGTTTATTCGCCAATAACGATTCTCGTGGTGTTGTTCTCGAAGACTCGTGATGTTGTTCTAAAAATATTATAAAACGGAAAATACTTTTTATATCTTCTATACAAGTGTAACAAGTGATTGAAATTGTACTAAGAGATATTCCCAGTTTAATATTTTCGCTGTTCCAACAAGTATTTAATAATCCACAGTTTAAAAGCCACTATTTAAGACTATAGAGCCTATGAATTTACAACAGAGTGGACAAAATTTCTCAAACAGTGAATAAATTAAATGGATTTATGATCTGATATTATCAAAATTGCTACAGAAATTTCGGTGTAAAAACGCAGAATCTACTCGCAACCGTAACAGGTTAATTGACTTATCAGTGAACCGAATTGAGAACCGAAACCGATCCTCCCGACCCAATTTCATTGGTATTTTCTCTTCCGGCAGATATTTTCTCCGTTCCTTTGCACGCATTCAAATTCCCCCTGTGCAACTCTTTACGGCCTCGTTAAAAAACGCTTACATCGTCATCAAGAGTGTATCCAGGTGAGGAACAAAAACCGGAAAAAAGAAGCGACGAGCCAACAGCGCCAAAGGACGGGAAAGAGAGGGGGAGAGAGAGAAAGAAAGAAAGAAAGAGAAAAGACCGCGGACGAAATTCTTGGTTCACCCTCGGCGAGGAGAGTCGGTCGTATTGGTGGCCCTTGAAGGACAGAAAGCAACTTATTTCCCGCGCATAAATACCGCAAAGTTGTCGTTGTAAAGTTGACAAGGAACATACTTGTTACGTTCCTGGCCGGTCGGTGGGCCACCGGGTGGAAGTTCTCCGCTTCGGTGCTAAGTAAAATGATATATTGCGGTTAAACGCGCCTCCTCCAGCCGTGTGGCTGTATCACCGGCAATACGTATACGTTACACGTGGCTGTGCTTAATATCGAGGCGGTGTTAGTGAGTGGCCACCCACGGTGGTCTTGCTGGACCACCCAACGAGCCGCGCTATTATAAGGGGCCGTCTCTACTTCGCACTTTACCTCGATCCGATACTTCGTTGCCCCCCTTTCACCCCTTGCGACGCTCGCCAACTGATCCGCGATGCGAAACCGACCGGACCGATACTATTTTTCAACGAATCAACCGTCATAGAACTCCTAGAACCCCGGCGAAAGCCAATACAGAGGACATTCAACGAATTTGAACCGCCCCTTGTAGCGAGAACCTTCTATTAGGTTGGCAAGAAAGTCATTTCACTAATAGGTGGTTTTATGTTTTGTTTGGTTGATTTCTGTTAACGTTGCGTTTGTTTTCCTTCTGACATTTCATAACTGCATCTTTTAGGTTACTTTTGAAGCAAATTACACGTAATTTTGATTAAAATTGTTAGTTCTGTGTCAATATGAACATGGAGTGCAAAAACGAACATTATAGGCACATATTGCATTTTTATTTCCGTAGAGGTAAAAAAGCTGCCGAGGCTCACAAAGATGTATGTGAAGTTTATGGTGTGGATTGCTTAACAGAACGCACGTGCCAGAATTGGTTTAAAAAATTCCGTTCTAGAAATTTCTCACTTGAAGACGACCAACGTTCTGGTCGACCATCTGAAGTTGATGATGACCAAATGAAAGCCATTATTGAATCGGATCGTCATATGACTGTCCGAGAGATTGCAGACAGGTTAAATGTCTCGCATACGACTATAGAATATCGTTTAAAAAGTCTCGGAATCGTTAAGAAGCTCGATATTTCGGTTCCACGCGAATTGAAAGAAATTCACTTAACGCAACGCATCAACATATGCGATATGCATCTCAAACGAAACGAAATCGACCCTTTTCTGAAGCGAATCATCACTGGTGATGAGAAATGGGTTGTTTGCAATAACACAACTCGAAAACGATCATGGTCGAAGCGTGATGAATCAGCCCAAACCACGCCGAAAGCTGAATTGCACCAAAAGAAGATCATGTTGTCAGTTTGGTGGGATTACAAAGGTATTGTGTGTTTTGAGCTTCTCCCAAGGAACCAAACCATTAATTCAGATGTTTATTGTCGACAACTAACAAAACTGGACATAGCAATCAAAGAAAAACGGCCAGAATTGGCAAATCGCAAAGGAATCGTGTTCCACCGTGATAACGCTAGGCCACACGCATCTTTGGTAACACGTGAAAAGTTATTGGAGCTTGGTTGGGAAGTGATGTCACATCCACCATATAGCCCTGACATTGCACCATCAGATTATCATTCATTCCGAAGTTTACAAAACCCTTTGAATGGTAAAACTTTCACTAATGATGATGGTCTGAAATCGCACTTGGATCAGTTTTTCACCGAAAAGGATCAGAAGTTTTATGAACGCGAAATTATGAAGCTACCAGAAAGATGGCAAAAGATCATAGAACAAGATGGAAAATATTTCATTGATTAAAGTTCATTGCTTTGACAAAAAAATTGGAATTTATTTCACCTAAAAATACCGAAATTACTTTCTTGCCAACCTAATAATTAGTAGACTTATGCGGCATAAAAATTGTCCGTTTCTATTTTGCAAGAAACTGAAGTCACCGGCGAATCTCTTCCTTCCTGAAATGGTCTTAATTGTTCTTGGTAACTTCAGAATAATTCATCGATGTTCTTATTAATAGTTTTCAACGAACCAACCTTCACAGAACTGCTACAACCCCGTCGAAAGCCAGTACACAAGACATTCAACAGAAAACCGTCTCTTCCGAGGAGAGCCTTCTAATTAGTAGACTGTGGACCCTTATGCAAAATAAAAATTGTCTGCTTCTGTTTCGCAAGAAATCGGGAAGAAATGGTGCAGACCATTTTTATTTTTGCATAAAAATCCGCAATCTGCTAATGACTCTGAGAGGCTTTTCTTGCTAGTTTATCGAACGTCAGGATAGATGGCGTCCGGTATTTGACACGATTGTCCCGTCGATAGTTTTGGTAGGTGTCCACGGTCCTGGAAAAAATGAGGAGGTGCGAGGAACGGCGACGATCGATTGACTACACGCGGTGTAATTATCGGCCGGCCATTAATAAACGTTGCGCTGCTATCGCTTATTCGCTACAACCATCGACACTTTCTTTCGTTCGGCACCGGCGCGAGCGAGACACGGCCTTGTGGGTTTTGTAGAGTCTACTGGGTGTTTGAAAGATAGTTACACGCTCCTCTGACGTCTGATTTCCTTCTCGGAACACGATTTCCTTTTCTCACCTGGCAACTTTGCGTTACCAGGTACCTGCTGATTGATTTCATTCGCTCCTAACAACTTTAGCTACGTATTTATAGAATCCTACATGAAAAATCAACTGATAGTATGATTAAAACTGTGCGTCACGGAGTACTTTATAAGAGTTCGACGTACAGTCTTTTCTCGATATATGTCGCAAATATCTGGCTGATAAAAGTCGCAGAACTATCCCCAGTACCGCGGGGTACACCGAGAGTCCTCGTTCAGCAGGGATCGAATAATAGTATCTCTTACACGATATATGTCGCTGGGAAGACCCGTGTTGTTGACATGTATCGAGAAAACACTTTACTGTTTGTTGCCGAATGGAATTTATAATTTTTACGAATTTATTAATGAATATTTTCTTTGGGAACTCTGATAACCCTCATACTCTGTTTCTGTGTGTAAAAATTTGTTTAAATACTAACTACATAGTATACTATATACTAAATATCTAATAAAAATATTCATTTCTTTTTGACAGTTATATTTTGGACGAAGGACTACCAGATGTGTTTTTCACAGTGACATAATTGTCAAGTTAATTTTCCCGAAGACTGCAACAATCAATTTCCGTCCCAAGGAATGAATTTCTTCTATCTTCGGTCATTTCTCACGACCATAAATTAATCAACAGATAAATGCATCTCAGCGAAAACATTTCCACGGTTCGTACGCGATAAATTTCGCGGAAAAACAAAAATCAGGACACGTTGAAGTATCGCGAAGGCACACCCAGTATACGAGCCGCGACTCTTGCCAGCGTGTGCGTGCACAAATCGTGCGTGCCAACTTCCGCGGTGTACCGCCTGGGTGGTCCATAATCGAGGTATACGAGGATTAGATACCTCGATAAGACGTACACGCATTTATACGCACACCTCGTCGCATACACGCATCCGCACCTATACGTGTACCGTGTGTACACGTTGGCGACGTACGCGGCTCAAGTCGTTCAGTTCGGCCTGATAGAAATACAGTACTAACGATGAATTGTGAGCCGGCCCGTGGGACGCGCGCGGAGAAATTATATAATTGACATTTTATCTGATCCGACCGATCAACCACCCCGCGCAAACGTTCTGTCGCGTTTCCCGAGAATTATTCGTTACACCATTTCGTCCCGCAAACCGTGAAATTAGCGGGAACGCGAATTTTAGCGAGAAAGCGGAGAAAATGATTAATATTTTGCTCCGAGAGAAAAATGTGTTTTATGACATGGTCTCATTTTTTGGTTATTTAACGCCATTGTACAGTGTTCCTTTCGGTAGGTGTGGAAACTCATTGCATCTGCATTAAATTTTTTAAAGGCGCTTCACAATAAAATGTCAATCTTTTTCAATACGGACGTCTTCATGCAAAGATCCACGATCCACTTACTATGATCTAATTGTACATTGAATTGTATACGTTTTGAAAAAATTTCCTCAATTATTTAAGATTGTAGAACATTAAAGAAGATAGTCTAATATATTAAGAACGTCGTTTTTGCGGCACAGGATTTCGGGTAAAAAATAGACCCGTGTTGCACAGGAATTTTATCGGGTTTTAAATGAAACAAAATTGGTATATTTGTATTAATAAAGGTACAACGTTATGTAAAAACATAAGAAAATAGTAATAGTTAATACACAAGTGAATACATTTGTCACATTGCTTGAAGACATTACCAACTGCTTTAGGTAAATGAGACGAAATACAAGCCTATGCGCATGCAGCTATTGCAAGATTTCGAGGTGGGACTAGAAATGTCCCAGCATGACGTAAAATACATCGCAAAAGGTGGGACACTTTTAATCCCACCGTGCCCCGAAAGAGTTAAGACGACGCCCACCGAAGAAAGCAAGTTTTGCAGACAGTCGAATTAAGCAAATCTCGGCCGGTGCCCATGTCCGCGAATTGCAAATCTGTGCAAACAATCGAAAGGAACAACTTCCGAGCGGCGATCGACTCGGGTGGTCTACACTTAACACGTGGACACACGGAACAGACCTTGTTCCTTTTGCGAAATTTTGCGAAACACGCTTGCAAGTCCGAGAAAATGTGGTCCGGCTATCGCGCGGGTACCATGATAACACGACGGACAAGGCCCGAATCGAGATACGAACAATCTCGTCCGTTATATAAGCCGATCTACCTGTCGAAACCGACCGTACCCTCCTTTTTATTTATCTGTCTTATCTCTTGCACGGAATATCGAATCGGCGCGTAGAAACGATCGAATTAGGCAAATCTCCTGCGACAAGGGACGCTCGCTGATCCGCCAACTTTCGCAGTTACAATTAACCCTTGCGGTGAGTTATGGCCCGTGGAAATTATTCTGTTCGATACAATCGAGACTGTTCACAACTATGAAAATGTTATTTTTGATTTCCACTACTGGGAACGAAACAATTGTGTAGACTCCATTTTAACCCACCTGATCGTCCTAGCTTAAATAAGTATTTGGAATGGCGTTGCCAAGTGTTTCGAGAACGATCAAACGAAAAATTGCAAACTTAAATTGCAAAATTACAAATCTAAATTCATAAAATTCTTTGCAATTCTTTCCAATGGTAACTCGCTCGGACAACGGAAAATACAGGGAAATAATCAATTAAATGCCGGACATTTAATCCAGTGTTTTAAGCTCAACAGAAATTAACACATTTTCACAGACCATTGTAATTATACTTTTCCTAACCAGAAGCAAACACGAATTAGGCCGTCCATCGCCGAGACGCGTTCACGCAACCTTGTCCAGCGACGGAAAAAAAAAAGAAAATGAAAAAGCCGAGGTAACCGCAAAGAGCGCCGGGGTATTTACGGTCACGATCGTTGCAACAACGTGGTCGATGCCCAAAAAATCGCATAACACGGGGTTACAAAACCCTGAACCAGGCATTCGTGACCGGGGCTCGTATCTCGCGGGCCGTTTGCGTTACAATGCCATTATCGTCGATAAAAGTCTGTCACTCGAGAGTACGAATTAATTTCAATCACAGACGGGCCCGATCCGAAGCTGGCCGGCCCGCCCGTTGCAACATGTTATAAACCCGAAAGCAACAAGATTCGCCGTAAACGATTCCGCCGTGTATCAGTTTCTTCTCGTTCGTTCTCCTCTGATCTGTGCTCGCCCCTTCTCCGTCCTGTTTTCTCTCTTGGGAGGGATTTTTTCATTGCAGGGTCTTTTCTTCGGCTCGTTTTGTTTTCGTTCCGTCTTGCCACCGCCCTTTCTGCATTATAATTTTAAATGTACGTCGCGTATACATTCGTGCACGTCGCCCGGTACACGCTTCAGGGAGGTTTGAGGCGTGCCACGACAGTCGGCCGGGGTCCCGTCTTCTACTAAATGCTCCAATTATTAATTTACCTCGCTCACAATGTTCGCCGTGTAAGCAAAGACGAGTGCAACGTGTTATTCCGGCCGACGAGCGTAATCACGTTCGCCGGCACGCAAACCCGCGTAACGTTCCTCGCCGGCATTAAGACCGCTCGGCCCGAGGAAGAGAGAGCTCTCCTCTCCTGCCTTGCCCTCGGGCCGACCGTGAGGATGATGCCGACTTCCTCCGCAAGAAGAGGACTCTCCCCTTCCCCTTCCTGATACCGGATGTCCCCCGGAAAATAAACCTGAAAGCCGGCCTCGATCGAATTTCTTACTTTTCAATTATACGCTCGCGAGACTCTTTGTTCGCTACGTCGAAAGAGGTGACCAGGATATATGTCGGTATATGCCTCGATACATGTTCCAACTTTGGTCCCCGCGTGTCACTTATACGCACCATGTACAGACCACCGAAAATCTCCTCAAAATCCTGAAAATCTTCACGCTAGAAACGGTTAGTGAACGAAATGTTGAGTGCATCGTCGAACAAACGACTTTCGAACGATACAATTTTTTGATTTTTGATTATTTTTTAACGAAACTCTTACCAACATGTTCCCGACATTTTTCTGATTAAAATGATACCAGACACGATACAATTCGAACTAATCGGTGGAACTTGAGTGTTCCGATAATGGAATAGTTATCTGGCTACAGTACTAGATTAAATCTTTACTGACTTGTGCAATGTTTTATTCGGGTAATGTTGGTGATAGAAGAATTCAGATATCATTGGTTCGGATAATCGAGGTTGTACTGAATTGTCAATTGAACAAGCAAATATGCTCCGAATTGTGTCATGTTTGGTCTCGTCTTTATCAGAAAAATGGCACACATATGTTAGCAAAGAATTCATAAAGAAATAATTAAAATCAAGAAAGTTTTGTCGTTGTCGGATGGATTCTAATATTTTTAATTTACGAATATTGAGATTGTAAAGATGCAGATTGTAAAGATTTCTTTGGGTACATGTTATTTAAAAAATGGCCACAAATTTGGATAGATACATACATGTTATTTTTATAAAGTAATGTAAAATAGTAATTTTGTAGTGCTCCGTAAACCTAGCGTTAAGATCCTCTTTGACGTAACACAGTCATTGAAAAGTTTACGAATAAGCTAGCTGACTTAACTGTTAAGACGACCTTCAACATAGTACAATGAGCACGAAGAGTCAAGTAACAGGATTGAAATTTTTGCTTAGAATAAATAGACAGCTTATCGTTTGTTTAAAAATCTTTATGGGGTCTGAGAGACTTCACCTCGCCAATTGAAGGTTAAGTAGGCACTTCGGACTGTCTGTGAGACAGCTCCCAATTTTGATTCATCATTTCAATCTTGACAGTCGTTAATTATCATAAAATAAATAAAATAAATTGTAAGAAGAAAATGGCACATATAAAATTACGCATGGAATGCTGTGCCTATATTAATATTATTACAATCAAAAAGAATTGTATTCACCGGTACACATATCGGGAAACAAATCGGTGCAATATACAGGGTGTACAAAAATTATATGTCACGACCACCATAGCGTGATTCTAGACCTCTGGATCGGTGGAAATCTGTTTAAAAAATGCACCGCAAAATTCACCTTGACCTTGGAAATCAAGGTCAAAGTGTCGAAAAATTTTCTTTTATTGCATCGTATAGTACTCATCACTCAAATTTTTCGATACTTTGACCTGAATTTCCGAGGTAAAAATGAATTTTGCCTCCACCGATCCGGAGGTGTGGAATCACGCTATGATAATCGTAACATATAATTTGTATACACCCTGTACATTGAAAGCACAATGCTGACGAATACAGATTCAGAACGCGAACACTGCAGAATGTATCGCTGCGGTATAAAGAAATTAAGATTATAACATGCAAGTATAAAGTATCATTTACCATCGTGGAGTCGACTATATTTTAAACGATCATTATTTTAGATCGACGTTTATATGCAAAAACGTCTGATAGCATGGGGCGATTCATAGCCGTCACTTTTGTTTCGTGTTCGTGTGGCCAGTCCCCGGTAGATCGGAGGCTACTCATTAAACTTTATTAAGTGTTTTTCCGGGACAATTTTATTCAATTACGTGGAGAACACACGATATGGTAATTAACTTATCGTATTTCTAGAACCGGTGCACCTAGGGTTTTCACAAATTGTCGTAAATCACGGACTTCCTTTCAATCCTGTTCTCCCTTCGAAAAGGATCAAAGCCAGAGAGCGAATACAAGATTTCTCGTTGCTCTCCGGTGTTTTTTCGAGTTGCGAGTAGACGTTCCGGGATCGCCTCGAGGGATCGACCATAAACCCCGCCATAAAATCCCGAAGGAATTTTATGAAAGCGTTCTCGTTAGACCGCGGCTGTGTTCTGGGCGTTTTCCGAATGCACAGATTGCTGATGACTGCTGTTGAAATTGTTTCCAGCTTCCTGTCGCAGAACTAACTTCTTTGTAACTCTTTCCATCCGTCCCTTTCTCTCTTTCGATTCTCTGTACCGCAACGTTTATAACTTCATTTTGTTCGCGTTTATGGCGCAACAGGTTTGCCAACGGCGCATCAAACAGTTACATTTTTCCAAAAGAATCGTCGAACTGCTTACACATTTTGCGAACCTGACAATCACAACAATCTCTCTGAACGTTCAGAGCTGAGGAAATCGGTACTCGATCGATCTAGTAGAATTCTGAGCAGTTTGTTGTTTCAAGCACTAGAATATTTTCTTCGTCTATTTCCTCTTCATTTAATTACTTTAGATTGCATTTAACTGTACTATTACCTGTGCAATTTATTTGAACGTCTAATTGAAATATTGGACTTTGGAAGGCACAGCGTGTTTTATATATTTTTAATAAATTGTGGGTTCGAGAAAATTCAGGTGGCACCTTCGTTTAGATCTGGAGGATACCGTGATAACTGGAAACCGCCAGGTTTAACGGCTCGCCTCTTAAACAATTTATATACTTACGATTTTACGGTTCCTCGTAAACCCCGAATCATAGAAGTGTACCTTTATATGGTTTCACAAAACTACCGAGGCAACAATGTCCTATAACGTAGACCCAATTAAAAGGTTCTAAAAGATGATCGTGAACAGCATCACAAATTTTTTATTCATCCGAGAGCTTGATCTGTTATATTGTTGATAAATTCTCAATCTTGTTAGTTCGACATTTTCTGTTTCATCCTCGTCTCATTAAAATCACAATTCTAAACCACTTGGTAATCTTCTGAACCTCATTTAACTTTGGTGATTCGATGAATTAATGTATAAGATTTAGATTTGGATAGATTAACACTTTGCACTCCTATGTCGAGGCTGAGGCGACATTGAACAGGTGTTTAGAAAATTTCGGATTGCAAAGAGTTAATATATAAATTGTGAAAAATATATTGTAAAATTGAAAATGAAAACCCTTCAGGTTATACAGAAACATCAATTTTATTGTCAATCGAAAACCATTCTGGAAACAAGTATTAAAAAAGAACAGGTCGGTGCCGATTCACGGTCGGCGAACGTAGATTAAGAAATAATCAAGAAGAATTGGACGTTAACGAAAGATGCCGTTAAGAATTAAATAATTCGATGGACAGACTCCACGTACTACGAATTAATAAATGAGTATGCGGACAACAGTAATGAACTAAGTGAAAGCTTAATATTGTTCGTTGCGATTACCGTCACGGTAAGCTAACTTAATTCGATCCTGATTGGTCGAACCATGCGAACGCTTGTACCGCGGATTGGCGAAATTTGTTTACATTCTCTACCCACTATTCGATTTTTAATACTGAGCCAAGTATTAAAAATCCAAAACAGAATCCAGAATCCCTTTTCTTCTAGAATTTTCTTCGAAATCAAAACGAACCTGTCGTAAAGTGCGTTTCTCAATCTTGAATTTGACCCCTGAAAAGTTCGAAAATTCCTATGGGAATACGTTTTTAAATAATAGAATGTTTGGATAATGGACTTACGTAAGTATTTGGGCAGCACCACTGCAAACAAACGTTCCTTTGTAATAGTTCATCTGACCAATTAAAAGCCTGATTCTTCGATCGGTAAGCAGTGAACCGTAACACGAGCTAGTTCCACTATACTAACGATGCAGCAAAAGGCAGACATTAGTATCGACGCGGCTTACGACCTGTGACGAAGCTAATAGCTGCAATGCTCAGAAACGTATCAAGAATAAATCCAAAGAAAAAAGCACCGCTCACAAAGCCTCGAATCTCCGGCAAACAAATGTGTCAAATCGCTCAGCAAGAAAAATAGGGTAACCCTGTTGTAGAGTATCTATTAGGTTGGCAAGAAAGTAATTTCGGTATTTTTAGGTGAAATAAAATCCAATTTTTTATGAAAGCAATGAACTTTAATCAATGAAATATTTTCCATCTTGTTCTATGATCTTTTGCCATCTTTCTGGTAGCTTCATAATTCCGCGTTCATAAAACTTCTGATCCTTTTCGGTGAAAAACTGATCCAAGTGCGATTTCAGACCATCATCATTAGTGAAAGTTTTACCATTCAAAGAGTTTTGTAAACTTCGGAATAAATGATAATCTGGTGGTGCAATGTCAGGGCTATATGGTGGATGTGACATCACTTCCCAACCAAGCTCCAATAACTTTTCACGTGTTACCAAAGATGTGTGTGGCCTAGCGTTATCACGGTGGAACACGATTCCTTTGCGATTTGCCAATTCTGGCCGTTTTTCTTTGATTGCTATGTCCAGTTTTGTTAGTTGTCGACAATAAACATCTGAATTAATGGTTTGGTTCCTTGGGAGAAGCTCAAAATACACAATACCTTTGTAATCCCACCAAACTGACAACATGATCTTCTTTTGGTGCAATTCAGCTTTCGGCGTGGTTTGGGCTGATTCATCACGCTTCGACCATGATCGTTTTCGAGTTGTGTTATTGCAAACAACCCATTTCTCATCACCAGTGATGATTCGCTTCGGAAAAGGGTCGATTTCGTTTCGTTTGAGATGCATATCGCATATGTTGATGCGTTGCGTTAAGTGAATTTCTTTCAATTCGCGTGGAACCGAAATATCGAGCTTCTCAACGATTCCGAGACTTTTTAAACGATATTCTATAGTCGTATGCGAGACATTTAACCTGTCTGCAATCTATCGGACAGTTATATGACGATCCGATTCAATAATGGCTTTCATTTGGTCATCATCAACTTCAGATGGTCGACCAGAACGTTGGTCGTCTTCGAGTGAGAAATTTCTAGAACGGAATTTTTTAAACCAATTCTGGCACGTGCGTTCTGTTAAGCAATCGACACCATAAACTTCACATACATCTTTGTGAGCCTCGGCAGCTTTTTTACCTCTACGGAAATAAAAATGCAATATGTGCCTATAATGTTCGTTTTTGCACTCCATGTTCAAATTGGCACAGAACTAACAATTCTAATCAAACTTACGTGTAATTTGCTTCAAAAGTGAACTAAAAGATGCAGTTATGAAATGTCAGAAGGGAAGCAAACGCAACGTTAACAGAAGTCAATCAAACAAAACATAAAGCCATCTATTAGTGATAACCGAAATTACTTTCTTGCCAACCTAATACTAATAGCTAGCAGTCCGTCCTCACGCACCGTGGCAGTGGCTGCCATATCCTCGGCGAATGGCAAAGTATCGACACATCCGGCGCAGTGTCCCGCAATTCATCTTCGTGGTCCGCGAGGGTCGAGGCCCATTTCATAGTAAATTTGTCAGCGGGTCGATCATTAAACGAATTCGCTCGGGTCGGTCCCATTAGCGGCGGAGAATCGGGGCGCTGACATTGACTCGGTCGTCCCTGGACCGCTCTGTCTACCGTGTTCGTGGTGGCTCCTCACGCACCGTGCACAACACACCGGGGTCCACACAACAACCGTTCCCCGTTCGTTCGTTCGGGTTGCACCCTGAAATAAGGTAGCCCCGGCGACGACGAATGGAGGAGCCGACGTGGGTGGTCCGAGAGAGATTTGCCTTCCGCTAAATATCGCCTTTGCGCCCTCGACGTGGGTGGCCTCCTCTCTGTGCCGAGGGGAATCCTCCATCCTCCTTGGTGTGGCTGGTGTTCGCCCTCCTTCGTCCTCCGTCCAGGAGCTGTTGTCTCCTGTCCTCCTTCTGCCGGCTCTGATTTCTCTATGCCCCCGGAAACTTGCTCAACTTATTACATTAGACCGAACGACCGACGAGAACCTTGCTCCAGAACACTATACATTCACCTCGTAATCCGCGAAACATACCTGTCCAGCGAACGTACACTTCCCAACGAATCAGCATAATTCACCTCAACAGGGAATTTGCAAAACTTCACGCGGAAAAGATTGTCTTAACCCTTTGCACTCGAATGGCGACTGTAAGGCGCCGCGCCGCTAAAAATTGCTGTATCATTATTTAAAATATTTTTCACATTATTATATTTATTTGTATTTAACACTAGGTTTACGGGACCCGTCACAATGACGGGTTCTAATGTTTTTAATTTACGATCATTGCGATTGTGAAGATCCGTCTACGTGGAATTATTCAACACATTTATTCCTTTAGGTATATATTTTTTATAAAAATGGCTACAATCTGGTACAGAAGCATTCTTCTTATTTTTACAAAGTAATATAAAATACTCACTTTTAGTGCTACGTAAACCTAGTGTTACTATATTAAAAACACTTCAGTATTGTACGAGTAAGTTTCACCATTTCCATACGTATAATATGAAAAAAAATGTATACATAGAAGGGAATTATTCTAGGTCGGACGAAATGTCTCGTTTTGGAGTTAAAATAGCTTCGAATGCAAAGGGTTAACTCCGTTTTAATTTCGTTTTTTATTATTACATAAAAACGAGTAGGCACCGTTTAAAACGGAAGAAGAATTCTTCAAATTATTAAGGAAAGAATGAAGTGTGTATTTGGCCCCTGTCGCTTGCAGTTATTTTGCATAAAGCGCCCTTTTATTTTTCCCTTATTCGGTAAAAAAGAATGCAACAGTGTGGACATAGCTTAATGAGAAGTCGTATAATAGGGAGATACTAAATTTCCTCAAGGATTCGAAATTTGTGATTACGAGATATTAGCGACTGTACTCTGCGCCATATTCGAGGGAGAGTTCACCTTCGTGTTTCCACCCGTTCCGCAGAAGACCTCCCTCTCTCTCTCTCTCTCTCTCTCTCTCTCCGTTCTCCCGGACCCCTGCTCCAGGATGAATGGGTGTTATTATAGGTAAAGGTAATGAAAGATATGGTTACGCTGTAATAAATAGTATGCGGAATCCGAGGCCCGGCCACGGGATGCTTTGAAACGTTACCGCGTTGCGAGCACTAACCGTGGACCGAGACGGTAATGATCGGTGTTTCGAGCCATTCCTTTCGCTTTATTGGCCCGGCGAGGTGAACCGTTCCAGGGCAGACTTAGCGTTTCACGGGAATATTAAGGGCAACCGTGAGGGGACCGTCTTAGATAGGTTTAAAGCGAGGACGCTACGATTATTACGGGGTGGCTAATTTCTCGAGGCACTGTGAATCCGTTTGATAGTCTCGCGGGATATATTGATGGACTCCCTCGGATTAACTTGTTGAGTGTTTTCGGAACGTGTAATTTTTCGTTCCGAGGGTCTCCATTAGACTAATCGCTGTGCTTCTCGGGCATTTTGTTCATTAGTCCTGATTTATATTTAATATGACGTGTCCGATGCTGGGGTTGATAGTAGACTTTTATACGATTTTTGGCGAATATGGGACTCGACGAAGAGATTTATTCAATAATTCGCGCAGGGAACTTCGGAATTATTATTTGGGTGGAGCAATAAATTTTACGAGGTATATTTAGATAAGTATGCATTGTTTTTATGAGATCTTATTTTGTGTTGTTTTGTTTTACATTATATTTTCGAAAGTAAGTGAAAAGCGATCTCCTTCGTCGATCTTTCAGCGATCCTGGAGCAATCACCGCGCCTCGGATCGCAAAGAGTGGAACAATTTAGTGCATCAGACTGTCCTCGCAGCCTATGATAAGAGTTAGGAGCCAGAGTGGTCCGCGGACACCGTAGCCGCCGCCTGCAGGGTGAAAAATACTTGTGCGCCCGAGCGTGCCACGTACTCGATTGGTCTCGACCGAGAAGGCATCGATCTCGCCATTGATCGATCGATCCGGAGGTCTCGGATAAGATGCTGTCGTCGTCCTGGTCTCGTCCTGCTCGTCGTCCAGCACGGGGTAGACCACACGCGTTGTGTCGCCTCTCTTTCCTCCTCCCTCTGCCTCGCCTCTCCTCTTTCTACACACTCTCTCTCTCTCTCTCTCTCTCTCTCTCTCTCTCTCTCTCTCTTGCTCTTTCCCTCTGGCCCTCTTACTCCCACCTGTCCCCCGGCCTCTTTGGCCCTCTCGTTTGCTCGCTAGCCCACTCTCACTCGGCTGCCCTCTGATCCTTTTTGCTTTCTTTCCTCCCTTTCTCTCGGTCGAGCTACCACGACCTATCATGAATCCTTTTCCCTTGCTTCAACGACCCTGTCGCTGGCAAACGAGGAGAAGGCGGAAAGTAAAAGGGTGAACGAGAACCAGTCCCCAAAAGGGGAGGATGAATAAAATGTCGGATGTTATTGCCCCTTCTTCACCCGCGAGCGAGCACCTTTTATTTCTCGCTTCTAGATCGCCCCTCTTATGAGTAGAGCGCGAATTTTATGCGTTTATGACAGAAACGAGTAGGCGATATTTAAAAACAGTGAACAGCGGGGACTCGGGAGAATTATGGCGGATTTCTTTAATACGGTCCAGTTAAAATATGGACCATGAAACCCTCTTTAAAAACGCTATAAGCTCCGGACGGCTGTCGGGGCCTCTAGATTCGAGCAGGATGTTTTTTAAAAAACTTTTAAATTCCCTGTTAAAAAAGAAGGTTCAAGGACAATTTTTATCTGCACTCAATGAATTACTTAATTGATTTTTCCCAGCCACGTGAAAAAATGGCCGCGTTATTTACACGGGCCGCGCGCTCCACCCCCGCTCTTGTTCGGCGTCCTCTTTCTTCTCGTTTTTACCGAGATCCACGATCAGAGAAGCGGCAAGTGTTTCGACCAACATTCCTCCGCGTAGAGCCCTTCGAGGGTGCTAATTGATTCCGCAAACCGCACGCTCGAACGTTCTCCAACCCTTGTCGCTCGACCCTGATTGCACGATAAGGGATCGTGTTCTTTCACGTATATTCTTATTCAAATTCACAAATAACACGACGCCACCAGGTACCTCTAAATTCCCCGTAAAAACACGCTGATCGCGCGGCGTGCTCATGGACCGTCACAATTTCTTTGTGTATAGCACTTTTCGAGTGAGAAAATTACTCTTGGTTACTTTCACGGGGTAGTAAAATATCTGTCCACTCTCCAGCGATTTTTCTGATCGACGGATGCAAACAATTTTTATTTTACAGGATGATCCGCAGTGATGATTAGACTGTGGATTTTATGCATGTGTGAAAAAAATTGGTAGGTGTAATTTTCGGTTGCAAAAATATTAGAAAAATTTAAACATACTACTATGTTATTTTCAATCTGTTAAGCATAATAGAAAAGAAAATAAATGTCTCGTTTCAGTTCGTTGCAATGCAGGTAAAAAATTTTCGGTAGCAGAAATATCAGAAAAATGTAAACATACTACTATGTTATTTTCAATCTGTTAAGCATAATAGAAAAGAAAATAAATGTCTCGTTTCAGTTCGTTGCAATGCAGGTAAAAAATTTTCGGTAGCAAAAATATCAGAAAAATGTAAACATACTACTATGTTATTTTCAATCTGTTAAGCATAATAGAAAAGAAAATAAATGTCTCGTTTCAGTTCGTTGCAATTCAGGTAAAAAATTTTCTGTAGCAGAAATATTATAAAAATGTAAACATACTACTATATTATTTTCAATCTGTTAAACATAATAGAAGAGAAAATAAATGTCTGTTTCGTTTGAGTTCGTTGCAATTCAGGTAAAAAATTTTCGGTAGCAAAAATATTAGAAAAATGTAAACATACTACTATGTTATTTTCAATCTGCTAAACACAAGAGAAAAGAAAATAAATGTCTGTTTCGTTTCAGTTCGTTGCAATTCAGGTAAAAAATTTTCTGTAGCAGAAATATTAGAAAAATTTAAACATACTACTATATTATCTTCAATCTGTTAAACATAATAGAAGAGAAAATAAATGTCTGTTTCGTTTGAGTTCGTTGCAATTCAGGTAAAAAATTTTCGGTAGCAAAAATATTAGAAAAATTTAAACATACTACTATATTATTTTCAATCTGCAAAACACAATAGAAAAGAAAATAAATGTCTGTTTCGTTTCAGTTCGTTGCAATTCAGGTAAAAAGTTTTTATTTTGATCCGCAGTCTGTGATGGTTTTCCCCCAGTGAACGTGACCAGCGATCTCTGGCCAGTCTCCAGCGATTTTTCTGATCGATGGAGGTGAAAAATCGCGTCGGTGCCGTTCGGATGAACATCGTCGAAAAATCGCGTAACAGCGGAGGCAGTCTGCAACGGCGCATAATACCGCGGGAGACAGCCGGTCGGCCACCTAATGCTAATGCAACTACCATTAGCAAGTAGTGAATCGAATGTAAAGTCGGACGTAAGGTGGGACCACACAGGTCGAGCGCGGAGGGTTATACGGGGCCAGCAGATGCAGTGCCCCATAAACAGCGGGGCGGGACCACCCAACGCGCTTGTTCCTTCGTTTCGTTCCTTCGTCTGTTTCCTTAATAACCACGATAGCCTGTGTTCCCCGTTACGGGGGACGAGTGTACCCAGCCCGAATCCTGCGTAATACTTATAAGCGTGAGCGTTGTACGCAACCGGGTAACCGAGACGATCGCGTACGCATCCGTTCGATACACGGCTGATTATGGTTAATTCAATGAAACCGCAATCCTGATTATTGGCTCTCGATACGCACCGCTTCAAACCGGACAACAGGCAACACTTTAAGGGAAAGAGTTAATAGCTGGCTTCGGTATTATTCGAATTGTTTCGAATAGAGAAAAGAATTATTCGAATAAATTATTTTCATATTTTAGTCGGAGAATCATTATTCATTATTCCTAACAGGTTATTCTCTCTGTTTAATCGAATGATTCTGTTCATACGAATATTTCATTGGAATATCGATTGCAAAATTATTCGCATATCTCCAGCATAGAGTTACAGTTTCGGTGTGAAATATAAACATTCCCTTCCACTTGAATTTCATCAAATGATCTGAGAAAATAGAAGACCCGATGGTAGTTGTTGATACATAATATTGTTGAATATTGTCCATCGTGTTCAGCTCGGATAATATCCTGTGTGAGCCGGTCAGCCTCATAAAGTGACGCCATGCGCCGCTTTATGGGGTTCGCGTGTTACCAAGCGGTTTCATTGAATTAGAGTACCGATACCGGTCTCCCCTCGTTGCACTCTCGAGCGCGGTTCGTCTCTGTATACTTATAACTAATAAATAGACTGCGCATCCTCTTAAATTAACATTTTTAAGACTTGCTCTTTTATTTCAGAAAAACTGTAATCACCGAGAAACTGGTTTTATCTGTTAAAAAATTCGCCAGTCCTATCCAAACCATTTCATAAATCTATAAAATCCACAAACCACCTACTAAAATATTAAAAACAAAAAGTATATCTATAATCTAACGAAATTTCTTTATTTTTCATAATGTCGTTAATCTGCTGAACCTAATGCAGCTGTAAAGAAAATTATGAAAAATCGTAAATTCGATAAAATTTCATTATTCCCATAACATGTTAAAATTGCTGAAACTGAAAGGTGCTGTAAAAGAGATCGAAGTATGAAAAATCGTAGGGTGGCGTAAACTAGTGCCAAAGCTGCAAACAAAGTGACGAAAAATCGAATAAAATCGCAAAACTTGCATATATAAATGACGAAAAATCGAATAAAATCGCAAATCTTGCATATATAAATTTCGAAAGATCGAATGAAGGCATAAATTGGTACGGAAGCTGTAAATTAATTACGAAAGCTCGAACGCGAGGCATAAATTATCATAAAAATTCTATCTCGTAGATCTATCGTGGAACGCGTAGGCCAGAAGCCACGAAGAAAAGAATTTTTCATAGGTTTTAAGATAAGACGATGATTTCGTGTGTAGGTGTTGGTACTCGTCGGTAGGATGTTACGTATTAATCACGGACAGGGAGGATCTATGTGTGGAAAAATTCGAAACGGACTACCTGTCTTCAGCCGGGCCACGTGTGCACTTTCTCACAGGCCACTTCGTATAATGCCGCGTCAGATTGACTTTCGAGAAGAGATAATGACAGTCGGGGCTACTTTAATAGAGTAACGATGTCTGTCCTTCAGCTATCGGATTCGGCGACAGCGTTTTCGGCCACGTTTTACATTCCGAAGTTACCGGATATCTCGGTTTTATCATCGTCAAATGGGACTGAAAGCATAAAACCGATAACGCCGATCAAACTTAGCGGAGTTTTGCATATTAATACCATTAATAGATTATCCGCTCCCGGAACGGTAGCCTGATCGTGAAAACAAATTGGCTGCCACATTGGATATCGTTGACCAAGAGTACGTTTTTTCGTTTACTATTTTCATATTGATGACTCGATTAGGCACCTTTATGCGTCGTTTATGTGTACAAAAATTTTAAATACAAGGAAGCATGCAATTAATTAAGATTAGCAGCATTGTTATTTTGCCCACAAAATATTTTCTAGTTGGACAAAAAATTTGTTCTGGTATCCTAAATTTTTTCAAATAAATTACAGAAGTAGAAGTTTGCATGAAGATCTATTAGTCGACTACATAATGCAAATAGAAAATGAACTAATTCGTCGAAGTTGGAGTCTGAAAAAAATCTAATTGTTCATCTTTTAACATTTTTAGGTAAATAGGTAAATCTGCAATTCAATAAGATTCCCTACTCTATTTCCATCTTAGACACACAATTTGGAGCATCACCGAATACAGAATGCTTGATTATTCTTTCCCTAATTGATCATTGTTCTCAATGTATTTTGTTTAACCTACGAATGGGTCGTCGAGCCAGTAAAAATATTAAAGCTGCGTTCAATGTGCCAATTGAGTCCAGTTCAATAATAAAGGGAATAAATAAAGGGAATTGTTAGTCGGCCGTAATTAAAAGCCTTTGTTCTTCTTCTCGTTTCCTTTATTTAGTTTCCGACTTTCGCCCCTTCATCTCGTGAGAGGATATTGAAACCTTCTTTGACCGAGAATATTGTGTTGTCCCGAATCTTCGTTAATATATTCTCGCGAGAAACTTGATCGTCTTATTTCAGTTCCTTTGCTGATATATGGTCCTTTTCTCGGAACGCTGACGTGAAAATTACTTTTTTTCTCGTACGAGTTTCGGGGCATCCTCGTTTGCTCTTTTTGGTTTTCGAATAACAGACAAGTCTTTCCGACGCGCACGGTCCTTCTGACAGCCTCAGCAGCATTCTTATATAATTTATGTATTAATACGAATAACTATCATTATTCAGAAAATATATTTTCTTTGAATGCAAAACAGAAGATATTTATGAACAATTAAAAGAAGAATATATTTAGCTTGCATCCAATAATGAAAAGTATCATTTCTCTTTTTAAATAGAATGTTGTGGTCGATTTTTTTTTATTTGTATGAGGGATTAATTATTTTTTGTTAATTGTACAGAATTTGTCGAAAATACTGCAACAATTTGACACTGTTATTGCGAAGCGTAATCTATTGACAGCGAATGGTAGCTGCATTAGCGTTATCGGTAAGGAAGAATGTGCAACGCGAATCGAAAATGCACTGTGCGTAGTGTGCATAATCAGTTCAGAATAAATTGGCGCAAGGAGTATTTTTACTTCATTGAACTTTATTCATAAGGAAGTACTCTTCGTATATTCATTTAGACGATTGCATGCTCGTTGAACGTCTTCTAAGACAAATCAAAATGGACTTTTAATGCGAATTAATCTATCGCTCTTTCTTTCGCTTGAGACGCGAGATAACGTTGTCTATAGGCTCCAGTTGGATCATACTTTGCTTCGAGAAGACTCCAATCTTCGGTTCTGTGATCGATTAAATAATGCGAAACCTTGTCTGCAACCTCCTTCTGTTTCTCGCTGCAGGCTGAGCAGTCGTTCTCCAAACCGTCTGGCAAGTTCTCTGCAATTTTCATTCGAACATTAGCTATTATTCAAAACACTTCTTAAAAACTAAATATGTCAAGCAGAATTTTTAATAAAATATTCCAAGATAGTTGTACGAACCAAAGTATAAGATGGAGAAAATAATACTTGAGATAATAAATTAAGTCAACAAAAAAGAAAAGAACACAATAATTGAAAGAGTTTATTATTTGCAACGTGTACGTAGAAGTATTATTCGTATAATCTTATACAAAAATCGATTCAGAGAGTGCACATGCGTGACATTGCATCTTCACCATGCATTGAAATCTCCAAAGTCAGCGTTACATTTAATTAAGTATCGCATTTTGCACTGCGTGTATCAACGGTAAAAATTTCCTCGTTAATTAATTTTTAAAGCCAGCTTGTATATACCTGTCAGAGGTATATTTAAAAATTGTGAATAAATATTGTAATTTGTAGTATTATTGATAGAATAGAAAGGCATTGAAGTCTCTGCACCGATTTTCCCCATGAATCGCAGTTTATAGCCAAAGTATACTTCTGAAGGATATAATATCGGTAATTGAGTTAGTATTTTGTAGTATCGTTGCAAGGCTAAAAAGGCTAGATTAAAAAGCTGCCATAACTTGTAACAAGTACCGACACGCAATCGTCAAAGTGAAATGCAGACAGTGTATAGGTAATGGCCACAATAACTACGTTTCCGAACCGAATATCCTTCGGGCGCATCACGCACTAAAGAAAGACATTCTCCTCTCGGGTAATTATATCACGCAGCAATTTTTTTCCAGATGCCAGAGGACGCGTAACTGAATTAATGTGCGACCTTGTCCTCCGGGAATAGTAACGACGCTCATAAAGTTGCGGTCGACCGTAAAACGACGGCGTCCCGCGTAAGAACAGCTGTGGGATATGCATACTATTGCATACAAGTGCATAATACTCGCGCGCGGCCGCACACATACGCGTTTTATACTAGGCCATTAACAAGGGGCTTGAATTTTCTGAGGACCGGCAAATGAAGCTGCACAACGTCCCGCGTTCTGCTTTATTTGTCTTATAAATTGACATCGAAGCTAACTTTCTACCGATCGAACCATATTCTTTCAATATTGTCATTAACGTTAAATATCACTTGCATAGATCACACAAAGATACAAAGTAATTTTAGAAAATTTTTTGAAATGGGCACTACCTAAAAGAAATTTTAATTTCTTTTCTCGCCTAAATAAAATTTGATTTGTCCTCTACAATTCCATTATTGATGGACCATTTTTACATAATTACAGAAAAAATTAAGTAACTGTCGGATTGTGTATTTTGTTTTAAAAAATATTTTATTTGTTTTCTATATGACAGAAAAGAAAAGAATTTTTAGTCTGTCGTTTGTTACAGTATTTTAATCGTGAAAAAGGCTAAAAAAACCTTTATTAAATTCCTCGTTAAAAAAGGTTTATTTGTGCCCAATGCACGAACAGTAAAATAACGTTCAGTTTCTCATAAAAGTCACAGTGCACTGAAGGTCACAATCATCTTGAATAAAGTTGTTGATTTAACATCGGTGCAATGTAGCTCTTGGCAAAGTAAAATAAATTCTGGTTGCTTCTTTTTCAACTAAATTTTGTACATTTCTTTAGAGACAGTTAGCATAGATGTTAATCTAAGGAAATAAAACGTAACGAAATAAATGTACAAACATATTCAAAGTGTACTTTACACTTCGCTTTGACTCACTTTTGAGTTCAGATGCATCGGGAGTGCAAGGACCGCGGCCCAGCAGACAGTTCACGTATCCATTCAGGAGTCTCTCACTGTTAAGCACCGAATCGATGTCGATATCGTCGTATTTCGTAGTGTACTTGTCCTCAGCCTCGGAAAGCAGAAGACAAACCGCGAGTATAAGAACGGTCAAGATGCTCTTCATTTTTCTTCGAGAGATTCGAACCTGGTTTCTTCTCTCACTGATCATCAAACTCGTTAGTGTGCGCGTTTTATATACTCCGAGCAGGGCTCGTTTGTTGCACGAGATCGCGGCAAATTGCTGATACTATGCGCAGAAAATTGTGGCTGGCGCATGATTTGGTAGAAAAATTGAGTGCGACTCATTTTCTTGTATGATAAGACGTCGTTAGGCGGGATGACTCCTTTTATGGGTTCCCAGAACTGGGCTGGGACGCATCAACGTGCATTCGCACAAACATTATTTAATCCTGTAATTCAAAAAATTATTTCATCTTGGATTTCATTTATTTCATCAACTCATTGCTGCGATCGAGCAGTGGCATTTTTATGCATGTTATCTGTTTCAGCTAATTGTCTAATTTCCCAATGGTTTCCTACTTGGTCTCTTCAATTCTTTATTTTCGAAAATGTTTTTAATGTTGTCATTCCTATAACACTAGAATTTCAAAAATGTTTCCATCTTGGATTTGGAAGAAGTACATTTTTATATCCATTTATTTTAATGAAGGTTGCTATGATTGAACAATAGCATTTTTACGTGTGTTATCTTCTTTAGAGAATATTCTAAACATCTTAGACTGCTTTGTTAATTTTCCAAGTAGTTTAACGATTCGATAAAATGATTTACTTCTGGATTTCTTCAATATTTTTTTATAAAAAAAATGTTTAATCCTGCAATTATTATTAAAATATTTTGGAAGAAAAAAGGCGTTTATTTTTTATGTAGATCACAGTGATTTGAAATTCTGCAAAAATGTGCTCGCGTACGAAGGAGTATCGGTTCCAGATCGTCGGTGGAAAATTTGCAACAAAATTGGCCGGTAATTGGAAAGATGCTTGTTACTGTCAACTATACCCGGTAATGGTTGATGACATAAACGGAGCCCTGTTTGTGTACGAGTGAGTCCAATTGTCGAGTGCTTCCTCTCGATCCAAGTGCCATCTTCGTCGAAGACGTTACACGGCCGCGACGCGACGCATGGATCCCTAGAATCGATAAGACATTGTAATGCTATAAATGATCCTTCCTCCGCGTTATTTCGTATTCCGTTCAGGCGTCCGGGGCTTCGTAAATTCAACGTGGCAAGTACGCGTTTTAAGTTCTCGTTCCTTCCTCGTGAAATCTGAGACTTCTTGTCGACTTTACTACGTGAGATTTATACGTAGAGGTGGTCTCGCCGTCTCCGATGATATCGTTCTTTCCCGAAAAATCCTTCCTAGACTCCAGTTTCCTCCACGACCGGTCAAACCATATTCTTAAAAGCCTTTTACATTTGCTTCGAATATCTTCAAATACAAATCTTCGATCACCAGCATGTACATTTTGTAAAGAAATATATTCTTCGCTATAAACACCATGATTGCATAACAATATCTTACACATAATGAAGAACATCTTGTAAGTCTTATAAAGTTCTTGTAAAGTCTTATAGATTAATTAGGATTGTACAAAGAATCCAGTCTGAACAACGTGCACCACAAAGCAGAATACGTTCTTTCTTTTCTAACAACAAAATTCCTCTCCTCAGTTCCGGCTTCAACAAAAACATAAAAATTGATCCTCTCGCGTCAAAACATTGTGCTCCTTCAAAATGCGTCATTAAATATTCTGGACCCTTTCCTGGCCAGCATTAAATCTCAAAATACTGTGTATCGTACTCGTTGGAGTCAGTTTCCGGCCACTCGGCACAAGCATAGCAAATTTTCCCGACATCCCTCCAACATTCAGCGCAATGGACAAACGGACATCCAGGTGTAGTGCATTTCCTATGTTCCGGTCCTTTTCTAGGCTCCACCTCGTCGCAAATTAAACACCTCTCCCTGGCACACGCAAACATCCTCATCCAATCAAATTGTCTCGGCCATCTCTGTCTCAGGGTCATCCAGAAATCGACTTCGTACTCCAAACGACGAGTCCTGACCAGCCTCTTCACCCTCGCCTTCATGAATCTCGCGAAACCGATCCGCCTTCGCAGGCTCTCGTTGTACAGATACAGCGTCCTCCTCTTTTCTCGTTTCCGGTAGAAGAACGAGCAGATACCTCGACGCATCCTCTGCGTGTAAACGGAGCTGATGATCAGCAGAAAAATTGCGAGGAACGTCCCGTAGATCTTGAAGAGCATGTAGCCCTCCAGTTTCGTCGGTCTTGGCAGACATGCGCTGTTCGTGGTCACGGTTTTGATGTGCTTCTTCACGTTGAACCCGCGCACCGCGCTTCTTATCAACGTTGCTATCACTCCCGTGCCTCTGATCTCCAAAGACAAATCGTGGTGACCTTCCTAAATACAATAATGCGCTTCATTAGAATTTTTCTTCCGAGAACTCGGTTGGAAAAGAAGCTGAAATTTTACCTGAGCGTACTCTATACGAGCATGTCGCCTAATCATGTCCAGCACCTCGTAGAACAAACTGTCCAAGATAACGAAAATGCTAGCAGCAATTATTTCGAGTAGCAATTTAACTATCTGCCCAGTCAGATTAAATTTCTCTGATGGGCTCGGCTTCCAGTTATAAGGATCTATGAACTTCTTCTTCTCGATCTTCTTCAGCGGCAACAGTGTTAAACTTCCTCGAGCTTTCCTCCTGGCGTCGATCCTCCGAAAATATGGCGTCACGTAGACATTATCATGCTCGATGTCGTCCAAGTATTTGTCATGGTAGCTTTGAGCGTTGAAAATGATTTTCAGGAATACAAAGGACAAGCATCTTTTTATAATGACCATTATAGATTCGAAGAGCTTGGCTCTCGTTGTGAATTGGTGGACAACTGTTTTGGCTGTGTAGACGGAGTCCTGGAGGTCTAGGATCACCTGAGGTTTCTTTACTTTGTATTGTAGTTTGGCGTCCTTTATGCTCCTGGCGAACTCGTTCCTCGCACCTGTGAACGATCATTATGAAAAATTAAAACAGTGATTTTTACATGGTTGTCATTACAAGTGAATAGAAATGTTGTGGAATTTTATGGGGAACGTAATTTGGTACAAATCCAGATATAAGTGAATACACTCAATTTCACTTTTCTCATTTAAACAGTCTTCTGGGTCTAATTCTCGGTTTCTAGATTAGAATCTTTTTCGTACGAAAGGTTGAAGATGACCAGTTCGAGGTTGCTTAAAATTTATTTATTGAAATTGACCTTTTCATACGTACTCTTTAAGGCGGAATAGCCTTCACCAATGCCGCTGTCAACCTTGCCTTCGGGATCACAAATGCTGGAACCTCCCAAAGCCTGGACCAGGTTGCATACGAAAGTCAGCTTCATGGGCCAGCAAAGAAGCCACGCGACGAACATAGTCACTTTGTCGTAACACTTGTCGTAAGCATCACCGAACATTTCCCTTGAATCGGAAACAGAGTTAAGAAGGTGATTTACATCCAATAAGAAATTGATGAATACATGTATGTAACTTTTTAAAGGGTGATAAATGTACAAACTTTTTACCTACATCTGTCCGAACCCCTGCTAAGCTGCTCCTCGCATCTAGCCTCTATCTTCTTCTTGTACTTCGCCTCGTACATGTCGGCAGCCGATTCGGCTTCTTCGATCTTCTTCTCGTGTTTCTCTTCGATCTCCTTGCTCCTCTTCGTATCGCCTTGTAATTCATCCAGGTAATCGTTTTCCTCGTTCAATCGCCGCATTTCCTCGTCACCTTCGATCTCCTCGACGATGGGACTCATTAGGTCCCTCACGGATGATAGAGTATCCTTTATCTCCTCTCCGTCGGATTTCATTTGGAGAACAGCCTGATTACACGCGAATTTTAATCAATTCCAATCGGTTTCTTTGTTGCACAACGAATTACGATGCTGATAGGATTAAAATCATTTCTATCCTTGCTGGGATCTTTAACGCGTCGATTGCTAGCTATCGACCCACAAAAAATTGCACGAAGTCGAAATAACTCGGTTCGTGGAACCGAAAAAGAAAAATGTAAATTTTCTCGTTCTCGTCCAATCTTTAATACGATTTTAATCGCAATAAAAATTCGATTCTAGATCCGGACGAAAAATGAAACTCCGAATGGGGTGAAAAAAGAAGCAAGGAACTCGGTAAAATTAATTTTTCTTCGTTGATTGATTGGACACATCACCTGCTGAAATGGCTTGAACATCAGGTCGAATCTCGATTTCGTGAGATTGTACGTCAACTGGGAAGTACAAGCGAACGTTCTCACCACTTCTTTCGCGTTGTACATCATGTTAAAAAGTGGCCCAGCTATTATGTAACCAAAAATTAATGCTCTTAGCATACTGCGTCCCGAGCGACCGAAAAAAGCAGGTACCGTCAGCGCGCAAATGCATCTCACCTGTCGTATTAAAAATAACAAGCTGCAGTTGCCGTTTAAACTATTTTAACGTTGGAAAAATCATTTTTCTGAACAATCCCGAATTTGTGGTACTACTAAACTGCGGATCTTTATGCGCTCGTGGCACTTGCAAGTTTGTCAAATACAAGCGAACGTGTATACATAAATTTACAGTGAAAAATTATCATTGAAAATTGCTCATTTGTACGATTCGCAGTTGCTTATTTAACAAACAAAAAGTACCTGAATAGACGAAGCACATCCGATGGACAGCATCGTGACAAGCGTAACGGCCAGAACGAAACTGGTATACTTATCGAAACGTAGGTCAACAATAATGCATCTGTACAAGATAACAGCCATAGTGAAACCAAGAAGGAAACCTATAAAGGCACGCGTTTTCTTGTGCGTACCAATGGGGTCGTAACAAAGGTGGAACAACGTTGGAAAGTGACTCAAATAGTATTTGAAGAAAGCCTTTTTAAATAGCTCCACTCGACGGCCAAGGTTAGTTTGATTCTCCATCTTGTTACCTCTACGTTCGTTTTTATCCTCTCGTAATTACCGAGTCACGAGTATAATTATTATGTTCGGTTTAGTGGTTAGAAAAAGATGTCTGATGTTCGTACTCGATCCTTCGATCTTTTTCGCGTTATCGACTGTCACAGCTCGATAATCAGCAACTTATTCAATGTTTATTAATATTGGGAACGTTCAGTGATAATTACTTCGTAAAATGTTGTAATATTCTTTGCAATGGTGTTTGACGTACACACATGGCAATTATTTCAATGAACTGTCTAACAAATGACAATAACAATGTCTTGAAATCTTGTTGGTCACACAGATTTAAAAACGTTTAAATAAAAATGGTTATTTTTCTATTTCTATATCTTTTTCTTTTTTCTGTTGCACGAAGAAGATATAAATTCTTGAACGCTCCCAATGGTCTCCTGTTTACAGAAGAAGCTAGAAAATATTGTTTCAGGGCGTTCACTAAATCGCTTTAGAAGAACAACATTTGTTCGCTTAATTAGTGGAACGGGTCACCGGTGATCAGCACGAGGTGTTAACACGTGGATCGCTTTCCTCTCAAGTATTACATCACTCGTCGACCGAAAATGACACGGTGACCTCTTCAAACACGACCAATGAATACGAAACCACGCTCAGCCCCGATTTTCGTTGATTCGTGTGCCAGGCCACGTGTCTATTTGCATTGTAAAAACGAAAGTAAAAGGATATAAGTACGAATGCGGAATATTACGTAGACGATGTATTTAGCTATAGTTTATTTGATAGACACGGAACGTCGAGCTGATTCTCCGAAGGACATTATTATACAGCGCCTCTGCTAACGTAGTACTTTGCTGTTTGTCTGACGTGCGCGCGTGTGCGTTACGACCGATCATTAATTGTCAACCGACATTGACGTTAACTACGTGTTGATTACAGGCGATAATTTTCTCCGACAAATTGTTTGCCTTCGAGGCCGCCGGCCGAGAATCGAACTGCCCTAAGCGTTCTTCCGTCGTGTTTCCGATGATCTTCAAACTTTGATGCCTTTCTTCTCCGCTTCCTTCTCGTACTTGGTCTTGTACTTGCCATCGGGATCGTACTTTTTCGACAGCTTGCTCCACATCTCGGGCTTGTTGTCCACCAGGAATTTCACAACCTTCTCTGTCACTTCCTTTTGTTTCTCCGTGCACTTGGAGCACTCGGTGGCCAGGGCGTCGGGCAGGACTCCTAAACAACAAGAATTAAATTATTTAACAAAACGACCTGTATTTTTATCGGAGAAAGTGATAGCAATTTGTAGATTTTAGGTGTGAAAGTGTAAGAGAAAAATCAGAAAAGACTCAGCCAGACAGGACTTCTAAGTAAAGATACAATGACTGAACAAAAAGAATTTTACTTGGTTAGAAGAAAATGTTAGTAAATTGTACTTTTAAAAATATAGAAAAAGAATTGAAGAAGATTCAAGAAGAAGAAACAATAATTGTGTAAAAAAATTTGAATCTAATTGAAATGGTAGGAATTCCAAATTTTTATATGAAAAATTGAGGGATAATATTCAAGAAGATTCAAAAAGAAGGACCAATAAATATATACATATATGGAAAAGTTTGTTAAAACTGCATACAATTGTATAAATTGTCTTATAATTATTCAAACTAATCTGATTTTTCAGAAGGAATTGCTTCTTCTTCGTTCTTTCGAATTTTAAAAGAAACAAGAATAATGCATCTACTAATGCTTCTTGAATTAACCCTTTGCACTCGGCGCTGTTTTCAATCTGAAACTAAATTTTTCTTCCGTCTTAGAATATTTTCATTTTATTCATACGAAACCGATCCGATTTCTACATATAATATTGAAATGTTTAGTGATCTATTAAATACAAATTTTGTAATGTAACAAATATTTTGTAATATTTTTTGTAATTTCTTTGAAATAATGCCGCAACAATTTCTAGTGGTGCTTCAAAGTCACCACTCGAGTGCAAAGGGTTAATTTAACAATTGACACAGTGCGAATAATAAATTGAAGACTAATGTAACGACCAATAAATATAAAAATTAAAAAATGTGTCTAAGAAAATTTTATCTGACAGCGTACGAACGAAGCTTTGCTCTGGCGATTTCAATGCTTGGTCAGACAAGTGCGCACGCGCCGCGCATATCTTCTAGTTCCACTTAGAATCTGAAGAACTTTTAATTGACGATAGAATACACGATTTTTGTACATAGTAAATTGGAATATTTTGGTAGGTAGATTCTACAATTTTTCAAAGTAACGACATTGTTTTACTCACGTTTGAGTTCACTGCCCTCCGAAGTGCACCTTCCCTCGTCCATCAAGCATTTGAAGTAGTTTTTCAGAAGACGGTCGCTGCGAAGAATTTGGTCCACATCGACGTTGTCAAATTTGCTTGTATACGTGGATTCTTCGGGGCGAGCGGACACGTAGGCGATTGCCACGAGGGCGAACAAACAGAGTAATCCGTATTTCATGGCTGTAACAACAAAAAAGCGAAATTAAAACTTTTGTTTCACCGCCTGCTGAAATATTAACTTTCTAAGTGCATTCCATGTGAAGTATGATGGCCTTCAAACGATCAATTCTAGAATAAATACAAAGTTCAGTCAAAGAAAGAAGAACTGGACAGTGTTTAATTACGGTGTACTAACAGACTGTAATAGACTGCGAATTTTCATGCAGGACCCACAATTTTCTCAATTATCGAAAACAAAAATTAAATGTACTTTTCCTTTTAATAATCGTAATAAGTCGAAAAATATTCTGAAATTCTTCTAATGTCTTCACGGTTTCGTATTCGATCTACTCATTTTTGTAACGAACGCTTAAAATCCGTCTAGCAAATTTCGGTCTCAAATATGTGGGTCATAGGTCGAAGAAGATTTTTCTGTGACTGTTCCACCGATGGGAAAATGAACGACACCCAATAAATCACACGGCGACACTCACTCACCTGAACGTGATTAGCTGCGATCAGATGCAATTGTAAAGTTGTCCTGGGCCGCGGCACTTATATATGTCCAATCAGTGGTGTGAGGCCCAAGGTGTCCGCGGGTGGGAAAAGGTGGGACTCTTACAGCTGTACCCCACCTGAATACTTACTTCATCTCTGTTTTGCCCGAGCTTCTTGAAAATATTCCTGTTTGTGTGATCTAGCTATGACGTGCATTTTAATAGATTTTTTATCCCTGTCCGCCGATGCGAGCTCATTATGCGTCGGCTTCCGGAATCGTTTCGAGAGGATCTGTTCTGATGAAGAATTAGTGGCAGTGACCGTGCTTTGATGTCGTAATGAAATTTCTTTTCTGACCAGCGACAAAACGTTCATCGGGTTTCGAAATTTAATATTTATTTTGTCTAGGTCCAAAGTTTCATGCATATATTTAATAATACTTCCTTTAATATTACTTCATTCCAAAATGAAGGCTCTCTTCTCCTTGGCGATAGCATATTCATCAGATTTTTAAATTTTATATTTATTTTGTCCACGTCTGAAGTTTCATCTATGTAGATTCAATAATATTTATTTTGGTTAACAGTCGTCATTTCCGTTTTATAAAATGAAGAGGGGTAGCAACGTCTTTATTGCGTTATTTAATATTTATTTTGTTTAGGTCTGCAGTTTTATGTAGGTTCAATAGCATTTTCTTTCGATTTCGAAATTTAGTCTTTTTTTTTTGTCTAGCATGATTTCCAATAATCTTCGTCGTTTCATAAAACGAAGAGCACCGAGGCGTCTCGAATTCAAGCTGTTGTTAATCTACTTAAAAGATTAAGAACTCTTTGTTAATATTAAGTGGGGATATGGAAATGTTCCATCTTGGATGGAAGATTTTGATTTCCCGCTGCCCCTTTCGTTCCATCTGCCATCTTCTTTGTGTGAGTCGGGAGATGTGTAGCAGAAACAGGTTATATTGCCTAATTTCGATGGAAAGTTCTATCCTTTTACTGTATCCCATTGATTAAGATTAACATCTGCCCCGAAACTTGAGTCAGATGTTATTTCATAATGCATATTTATTACATACGCCACCACTATTGATGACAAATTGGCTGTCCAGACTTGGCTACATGCAGACTTTCATGCAAGAGCTGAGCGATTAAAGACAAAAGTTGTAACCTATGACTTCACAGTCTTCTTTTTCCTGTTTTTTAGTTCTTCTTTTCTTCATGCTCGTTAACTTCCTGCAGGCGGCGAGTGTAAACATTCGTGACTCATACTTCTTTTTTATGGTACTTATTATTAGGATAAACATAAATCAACGTTATTGCACAACAAGTTTCATTTTCATTAATTTACACATGTAAAGGGACTTTTTCTAACTATGTGATTAAGCTAACAGTGCAACTTCATTACATATTCGTGTAAATACAAGATAATCTTCAGTAGCATAATTTAAGAGAAGTTGTTTCCTATTAGCGTTGCATCTAAAAATTTTCATTATTCTATTAATATAATTTTATACTATTTAACTAGCATTAAAATATATACTAAAATATATATCTTTATTAGTTTGTTAAAATTAGCGTTTATCTTACACTTTCTCTTCTTAGAAGTTATATCATATTCGGTTACGTCGCCGAGTCTTTTTTGAGAGAAAAGACAACATTGCACGAATAAGCATGTTTAGCAGAAGCAAATTTTCGTCGATGCGCGCAAAAACTTGTTCGGAGCACAAAGACAGAGGAGGAATCGAATAACTTATGTCAATATCGTACTCCAGTCGTCTCAAGAGATATTAAAATGCACTGATCCCTGACATTAATGGGCTATTCAAGTTTTGAAATTAGCGGACCTTACACGTCCTTACATAACCAAACTGTCTACACTTCCAAAAAAAAAATAATTTACACATTTTTCAATCATCATCGTTCATCGAATTCTTGTCTCGAATGAATCGATGGAACGAAATAAATGCCATTGAAAATGAACGCTTTGACAGTAAGAAAATAACAAGACCATAAAAACTGCGATCAAAATTATCCTTTCAATGCAATTTTTGTGCAATTATTTGCATCTTCGCGGAGACATAATTGCGAACGTTGTCAACAATAAAATAAGGATACCTGGAACAACACTTGGAAATCTGTAATGATGCTATTCCTATTCACGCGTTTGTATGAAATACATAATTGCATGCTGTTGCAAAGTCCATGAAAATATTCCGATTAAAACTAAAAAATTAAGTTTTTCATTGAACGTATCGTTAAAAAATATTTCATTGATTCCTGACACATATGGAAGGTAAACGTTTTCATTTTAATCGAATTTTTAAAATTCATTACAGTAGCAAATATATAAAAAAAAAAGTAGAATCAGTGTTTTTCCCCTGAAAAGCGAAAAAAAAAATGGTAAAGAACAACACATAGGGACAAGTTACTGCTTCTTTTAGTCACGGCGGTGAACATGCTAAACTAGCTCTAAATGATTCATCGCTTTACAATTATAATTTCGATTCCTCTAAGATAAAATTGATTAATAAATTCTCAGCACTTAGTCCTGGTTATCTGAGTTGCCTGTCGGCCGGCAAAATATTAAATAGATATTAACCCTTTGCACTCGAGTGGTGACTGCGAAGCACCACCAGAAATTCTTGTGGCATTATTTCAAAGAAATTACAAAAAATATTACAAGATATTTGTTACATTGCAATATTTGTATTCAATAGATTACTAAACATTCAAATACTATACGTAGAAATCGGATCAGTTTCGAACGAATAAAATGAAAATATTGTAAGACGGAAGAAAAATTTAGTTTTAGATTGAAAATAGCGCCGAGTGCAAAGGGTTAACAAAAAAATCGTAGATCTCCCGGAGTCGAAGATCCGCAGAAGATACCGGAGGTCCTCTCGTCAATCGCAAAGATATTCCAGCAAAACAATTATCCGCGACAGGGACGGGAGATTTCAATGCGCGTGTGTAGCAATCAAAGTGGCGTATTTACAGAATTGTGATTCTAGAAAGAAGATTGAAAAAGGCGACGGGAAAAGTACACGTTGCAGACTCTCGAATACACAACGAAGGACGCCGCGTCTTAGTTGCAATAAAGGAAAAATCTCGGAGACGTCATGAGGAGCCTCTGATCGAAGAAACGCCGTCGATCCGCCGCATGACGCATTGCTCTCGATCATGCCGCACTGTCGCGATCGCGCACGCCGTATACGCAGGTAATTTTGCGTCTAAACTGTTCTGATTATTCCTTCGAGGCCAACGCGTCGCGCCTTGAAAATTGATTACAGACGTGGCGAAGATTTGTATTTGCGAAAGGCACATGGCCGCTGAATCACCGCACAATCGGACGATCAATGGACAAGATAAAGAATAAAACTACGGTTCAAAATTCATTCTGAAAAATTTAATAAACGATCCTAGATGTTAAAACCCTTTTAATTAAACTGTGCGATTTGTTATCGAGAATTAGTGCGTTCTTTGAACACGTGTGATTTGATATTTCTACACTATATTTAGTGTTGTAAAGTCTTCCAACCTTATAGACTAACTTGTTCGCAATGTTAGCAATTTGCTACAATTTTTTTCATTTTTAACGTTCATCGATTTCAACTTGACTTCTAATGAAAACAACAAGAAATACCATTCCGATTGTCCGATCGTTAATTGAGAATATATTACGTTTTACATTCACATGAAAATTGCTGAACATAGAAAAACATAGTCATAGCGAATTGTAAAACGCTTTACGTGTCTGTCACTAAAAAATATACAATAATAAATGACTCAGTACTGACTCACGACGACGCGTGAATATCGATCAAGTCATGCTCTGCTTCAGACGTACATATTGTAATATAGCATAGAATAGATTTAAAAAACACTTCCAAACAGATATTGCCATTTTATCTTGTTCCTTAAAGTTTTCATTTAGAATCCATGAAAAAAATTTTCAGACGAAGCTTTGTCAATAAGCGTATGACAATAACCTACAGATAGAAAGAATTAACAATACCTTTTTATTTACTGAAACAATGAGATCTTTTTTCTGAAGAATTACATGTTTTCGTCCCAGATCGAGAGTTCTCGATAAAATCGCGAAGACAAATAGAATTAGTGTTATCGACGCGAACAGGCCGGTTACGTTAAAGCCTTTTAATGTAACGTTTTAATCGTAATGGGATACACGCGTCGAGGTTACGCCTCGCAGATTAGAGGATCCGATGACCATGCGTCGCAGATGATTATGGCAAGGCTCGGGACCGAGGGAAACAAAACAGTAGATTTTATCGGAACAAGTAATAATTGACGGGAAGACACGACGCGATGAATTTATTGATAAAGAATGCCCCGCGGGGGGAAAAAGCTGGACGGAACAGTTCGCTTTTATGGCTTATACGCATACATTGATTTAATGGAAACGGTATGTGGTGCTGGCAATTACGACGCGGGGAATCGGTTAAAGACTCTATTACATTAATTACATTAATCGTTGCGTTAATTATTGATCGCGCCGGGACCGGTGATTAGGGGGCAATTGCGAGAAGGAATAATGAACTAATTTCACGGTGGCATGAACATTTAGACAGGAAAAGTAATTTTGAAATTGGGTGAAGGGAAGGATGATATCTGAAATGAAAGTATCCGCGAACAATAATTGTTTCTCGCGGAAAAATCCGCGAGACGTTTCCTACGTCTCGGCAACAAATGAACTGTGGTTCTTCCTGCGTTTATGGCAACCAAGAATGTTTAACATATAAGTAAAAGGAGAATGTTAACGCAGAAGTTAATAGTTACTTCTCTTTCGGGGTTTGATAAAGTGATCTACGCAAATTGGAATGTGATTAAAATACGATTCAAATACTTGTGAAATACTTGTACACGTAATGTGCTTGCGAAATTATGCATGAAGAAAAGAAATGTCGAGCAAGGAAATATTAAATATTGTATAAGAGCTAGTAATGCTATAGTTAGAGATTTTTTAAGGGATCGGAGATCACTATTGCGTGGGTATTCTGGATCAACGGAAGTATCGAAGTCAGTAGAACATAATACTTCCGTCTCCGTTTGTAAATCATATTGTGTTTCACCGACTCTATTCTCTTCGTCTTGAGTTATTCAGACGCATTTGATCATTTCCACGAATTTCTGGAAACTTGAAGGTACGAACAACGAAATAAATACGAACACTCGTCTTTAAGGGAAAATACCTATTGTACAGTTTATTTTATACATCAACGACTGTTTAAATCGTGTATAACGTTGAAAGCCTTTTCTTGTCATCGAAATAGTTTTGTATCATTCCAAGAACAATGAGGAGTAATCGATTCGTCGTGTTACATAGATTATCTTCGGATTAACATTAAACCAATTTCCAAGTATACCAAGTTCCGACGACTACGCGTTTTTCTTTCCTCTTTCTTTGCCAACTGAAACTCGCCGCTTTCGTAAAGAACAAAAAAATTATAATGCGAATGATTTTCTACGATCTATGTATGAAACGTTAAACGCAATGTTTGTTCATTTATAATTTGCTACGAATTTGAATCGGCTTGTCTCCTGAACTCAATAAGTTATTTAAATAATTCGAGAAGGTCGTGACGGCCACTCGGTTCAGAATAACATCGTCCTATACAGGGTGTCCTGTAATCCAACAACCTTGAAAATTTATTTCAAATTTTGTTTCTTGCATACAATTAAATATTCCAAATTTTTTGAAATCGATTTTATCGAGAGTCATTAACCTTTCACAAATCTAAATTCCAAGACATCCTGTACGCGTACGATGAAACAGTCTATTCTTAGTGGACCATCCCGTATAAATATTACAGTCGAAACACAGGTGAGTCGATCCGTGCAAGTTTCTCCGGGATAAAATAAAAGAAAAAAAAAAAAATGAGCTAAAAACTTTTCGCATTTTTATCACGATACGCAGACAACAAAAGTGCATTAGAAATAGTACAGCGAATATCGTGAAGCGACGAACCGGGTGTAAAATGAAATTCGCGAGATCGAAAACCAAACTCGCATCGATCGACCACCGGCCGCTATAGGCAGCGGGAACGCAATGAAATTAATTGTATGTTAACGAAGAGCCGCGTATTAACGCGCGCCTACCAAAATATCATTCACTGTTCGTTCCCGAACGTTTTCGCTGTTCGCACGCAACTAGCATTGCACCGAATAAGAGGGGATAGTCTTCTACTCTCCGTAAAAAATATGAGCAGCTATTTCCCCTATATCTCATCACTCAACGGTGTATCTTCAAGCAATACGCTAGAATAAGTATTTTTTTCTCTCCAACGGAAGATATTTTTGACTCTTTTCTTTTCTTTTTTTATACATTAGGGTTGTACAACTACGAAACCGTAGCCTTCTTTCTTTTTTCCTCAAATATTTACATAGATATAACTGTTTTTATCGTTTTCATGTTTTTTTTTTTACATCCACACGATGATGCAAGCTGAACGACGATGTTTCGTCGCTCGAAGCGTTCGCAAGAGCAAAGAGAATTCTGAGAGAGAAAGATATGAGATTACGTTAAAAGCAAACGGTCGATCTTTTTCTTTTTCCTTGGTTTTCTTTCCCATTTTGGTTAAGTTCGTTAAGCGTACGAGAGAAATGGAGGATAGATCAAACTCGGCGACCAATTTAAACGAAATCAAAGCTGAAAGTGCTTTCTTACAATAGAAGTCGTAGAAGCGTACAATACAATCTTTTCGCAAACGACACAATTATCTTTTGTTTGTTGTTGTTGTTTCACGGAAACATCCGTGATACCGATCGATCGCGAAAAGCGTGAGAGGTAACGTGTGAATTCGATAGAAATCGTATGTTGTATGAACTTGTGCGTGCGATTCGAGAGTATTCGATGATAGGCATGCGAATGTAATTACATATGAGTGTGTTCGAATCTGGAATGTTCGACGGGTGCCGACGCGTGTTTGTGTGTGTGTGAGTGTGCGAATCTTTTGTAAGAGGCAGATCGCGAAAAGTAAAAGTGACGAACACTTCAGCGAATACTGATCATTTTTAACCCTACAATTTATAATAAATCCTACATTTCTTTCGTTTTGTTTTCTCCTCGTTTTTCTTCGGTTAGAAGCTGTGGTAATCGCTAACGCATCGTAAACGACGGACAAATAATTGCTTCGTTAAAACAATGATCTGTGTCATAAATTCGCATGTCTTTTTCCGCAGTTATCCGTTTGACTCAGAACACCACCAGTATATCACACTACATGCTTCTCGTTTTCAACACTGTTCTTTTTTTTTTACATTACCACCATAATTTGTGCTTTAGAAGTAGTATCACTAGGAAGGTACTAGTTTTCTTCATTCCGTTTTCTTTTTTTTTTGTATGTACAAATATTACACAGGCAACAAATAAATTACCTAATATTATATATAATTTATATATATATATTTATATATCATGGTGATAACAAGTGTCCCCGCGACCTGTTCTTTGTACCATTCCTTATCAATAAGGAACACCATATATTGTTTAAAGATACTTGACACAGCAAAATGCTTTGATCGTTGAATTAATAATCGGGAGTGGATTAGATTCGAGGATTTTCGTTATCGTTTCGTTCGTTAATACCAGTTAGGCCAATCTTCAAAATTCTATACCCATTTCTAACGAATCGGAAGTTTGTTTGTTTATCGAAACTCCGCTTGAACATCTATCTATCTTGAAATAATATCTTGGTTTGAATCTCTGAACACCACGTTAAAGATAAGCGATGATTTAACCCCCTCGGCGTCGTTCGGGTACATCTTGACCCAGCTCTTCAAAGACTTCGTGTGACTCTTCACCTTCTGATGTAAATTGGTAATTATTAGGTTCCGCTGATTTTAGAAAAGAATTATCGAAATTTGCGAGTCAGAATTCAAGTGCCCTAATCAAAGGGTTAAGCGTCGACTGAAGTGACCATTCTGCACTTCCTTATTGTCAAGTATGGTAACAAATCACAATGAAAACAGATACAAAGAAGTATGTGCAGCTAGTAGCCTGTACAAGAAAACGTTACAGTGGAAGAATTAATTGAGCAATACGTTCAATGGCTCTATAAAGGCAGTGTAAGAGATTTTCTTATACAGTGTTAAATCAAGTCTAGTTTCCGGCTAAAAGATCGAACGAAACCTAACGACAACGTCGCACGTTCCAATGAAACGCGCGCATGTTCCCGAAATCGTTTCGCGATGAATATTCGATATCTTAATTTCTGTTCAAAAGTGATGAAAGAATGTAGTTGGACAAATTGTTACGTCCCGAGTGGACTATAATTTTACAATCTTCGTGGTATTTCGTTATTTCAAGTACTGAAATAACGAATACGATTAAAACGAGAAAGGTCCGATGGTTGTTCAAAAACATCGTTTAGCTGTAACAATTTATCCGATCGTTCGAATTTCGTCCATACAAGACCATTGAAAAATTATATAAGTAAAGAACCAATCGGTTTTATACATTAAATTATACGTATGTATATGTATATACACTTTCTTTCTCTATCTGCCCTATATACGATAATTAAATCAGACTCGAATTTCAATTATACCTAGGACTTAGTTCGGAAAATAGAGGGTGACTTAGACTTGAAATGGTCATTAATCTTTTTTACATATGGTTAATTGGCCGCAATCCAGCCATTCGCAACCAGATAATGTAAAATCTTACTCTCTGGTTCCGATTGAGGAACAACGCCAGATCTCCTATTACCATTTAGATACTCCTGCAATCATATAGATACCACATAAAGGTGACCTACGATATATTATAAAAATACAGGGTGATTTAAAACCAACTGTACAATCGAAACAAATTCTACGCTCTATAATCTCGAAACGAAATAGCCATAAAAAATAATCTCGACCTTGAAATTCAAAGGTCAAACTTCTTTTTCAGCCAACGAATCGAATAATACATAATTTCGCAGACTACCTGACAAATGGCAAATATCTAATTAGCTAAAAACCATATAATGAAATTGAAATTCTTTATGACTCGACCTAATAGTTGAATACTGATAATACCTTGACATGCTGTAAGGCTTAGTTCCCGTGTAGCCGATGCTTTTAAATCATCCTGTACACAACGAAACAATGTAACTTACTTGCAACAACAACGTTTTTTGCGTTAAATACTGCGTTGGCTTCAGATCAAGTTGTAGACACAAAGATTTTTCTTGTTTCGTTAACAAATGCGCGGCAGCTTCCATTTCAATATCTCGCTCTTCTAAATCACCTATTGCTGAACACGATTTTCCGGAAGTTGTCGCGGTGTAGGTTTTCTCTGTAGCAGAACTGGAGCTGGTAGAATGCTGGCTGGAAGAATTCAGATAGTTATCCGGCTCCGCCCACTGATTGGCTGGAGTCGTCGTCCGATTGAGATTGGTTTGACTGAGCGAGGAGCTGCTGCTGGGTAAGTCTTTTGCAATGTACTTTCGGTCGATGGAAGAGTAACTTTTTTCTTCTTCTCTGGAAAAACAGAACAGAGAACATAACACTTTTACGAGCCACCAGCCAGGCGGTTGTTTCGTTTCACTACAGACATCTCGGGATTGTACGGAAACATAGATTCAGAATGCCTTTGTACCTTTTTTTTGAGATGTGGCGGTGTATTGGTGTGGACGGCCCACTGCTGCCCTAAGTGAAATGCAAACTGATACAATCTGTTCACAAATGCCTGGCAACACGCACCACAAACAATGGAATTAGTTCAAAGGGAAGCAAAAGCTAGCGCGTAAAGTGTAATTAAAGCTCTGTCTTTTGCACTCGAGGATCTTCCTTCATTTTTTCTAACATTTCTTCTATCAAGTTATTCCACGCTTGTTACATTTGATACTTAATACCGTCAATATTAACTAAAATAAAACGATTACTCGCACCTGAAGACTCAACAACAAATTTATCAGCTGCTCTACTATTAAAACACAACATTTAGAATGTATTAAAAATGTTGCAAGTTTCGGGAGCTCCACTAGCTTTTACGACTGCGCATGTAATGATTTTTGATTTTTATTCGAGCAGATAGACCCGGTACAGAGTGCCATGAGAAACAAGGTATACCTTTCGAAAATAATTCCAACTGCTGTCACGATGTAACAAATGTTAGTGGACAAGAGGAAATGAATACTTACAGATTTTTTTTCGTTCCAGTGATCCGCAGCATCGTTTTGACCCTGAGTTTGCGCCATCATCTGCTCGAAATGAGCACATTCTTCGTGCCTCGTGATCCCGCTCTCGCGATAACGATACAACTCTGAAAGACGCAAACGCAGCTCTCTTTCTCTCTCGAGATTGGTCAAAAATTGCTCGTATTCCTGCGCCGTGTAGAACTGAGCGAACGCTCGCATTCTGTCTCTGAATTCTCTGTAAATGTAGCAAGATCAGAATAGAATGATACGAAGATTGCTGCTGGCCATTTTCAATGTAGAGACTATGCCGTACTTTTCTTCCTTAGACTGCTTCTTCTTCAGCGTCTTATCTTTCCTAGACGAAGCGAAGAAAGCCGAGACGAGCTGATAATCGCGAACAACTCTTTTTCGTCTTGCTCTTTCTCTTAAATTGTTAGTGTACATGTCGACTTGTGCTAGCTTCAGAGCTATGTCCAAGTCGTCATCTTCAGCTGGATTCAAGAATAACGAAGAAACAAGAGACTCTGCTTCGTGATTGTAATCCTGAAAAATTTGAGACTATAGTGCGCCTACAATTATGATAATATAGGGTGTCTCAGCGAAATAACATTTTTCACGAGATAGTGTAACTATTACACATTACTCTACGATTTTGGACGTGTACTGAAGGGACACGCGTAATTACGCATTCTATTCTCTGTGTATTTTTGTACACGAATCCTTTCGGCACGTTCGACTCGTTTTGACTGTTGGTGTCAAAAGCGAGACAGCAATAAATTCATACTCAACTGTTCAACGTTACATCACCGCATATTATAATACACGAATATTCGTGAAATTACACGGGTAATTCATGTATTTAATATTACACTAATTAAGATCCGGATTCGTTCATTACACGTAAAGTAAGGATCTCTAATGACTATATATTGAGAAATTTTCTCACGGAACAATAAATAAAACAGATATTCAGCCGAGACACTATGTACTCTGCATGCCTCACAAAAGTACCCTGGCAGAAATGCGGCTGTAAGCCTTCTGTTTCGGTCATTCCATACAAATTTTTGGTTCTAACCGAATTATTGGCTAAAGTCAAGGCCTAACCATTGGGATGGTAACGAGGACCCCTCTTGCCTCTGTGCCGTCTAGAGGGACTTCTTGTGAGGCAGGGACAGTACAATGTTTAGTATGGATTCTTTGTCAACTAACTCTTTCAAAATCGTCCCTCTGTGGCATGTAACCCAATTGTGCAGCTTCCTCTGGTGTAATGTCCAACGGTGGTAACCGAGATGTGAGATCAGGCGACAGAGGTCCATGATCTGACTTAGTCTGATCCGTGAGATTTGGTTTGTAGCTTTCTGTTGGTGGCCATGTGTGTTTGCCGATGTTACCATCCAGGTACCTAGCAATATATTCTTCTTTTGCTTCTGCAAAAGAAAAGTAAATATTGTGCATTATATTCAAACAAAAATTATTCTCTGTTTCATAAATTACCAGGCGAACACTGTACCTTCTGGTGTACGTGTTTCAATGTGTTTGCTGATGTCCTCCCAGTTACCGAAACCGAATTGTTCAATGGCATCCAGGAGTCTAAGTTGTTCCCTAGCAGTCCAGTTCCCCCTACCATTGAATATACTAATGGTACCAGAGTCCTGTGAACAATCATCCTGATCATACACCTTGACATTGAAAAAAATATAAAACTTGTAATGCTGTTCCGTGTTTGCACTCACCATAAATTGGTAAGAATGATCATTTTTGTGAGGACCAATCTCAGCTCCGGCGGAAAAACACTGTCAATGTTTAAAAACATTATTTGTCCCGTGTCGATACAATCGAGCACGCTCGAGCGCACGTGCTCTCCGATCGACCTCAGTTTCATTCATCTTTTGCGAATACGGTACAACACATAATTGCGGACTAACTTCCGAATAAAAAGACGAAAAGAGCGCAAGAGTGGGGAACAAAAAAGGAATCTCAATACGCAAAATCCAACAAAACCGGTAGGACAGACGAAGACACGAGGAAAATGGAAGAAGAGGTTCGAGGGACGAAGGGTGGGGGGTGATCGCGCGAACACGTGACCGAGAAACAGGCGTTCACTCGACTCACCTGCAAGCAGAGGTCGAAATCTGGGCATTCTACACATCGAACCCGCAGACCCGTGATGTCCTCTTGACAATAGGTGCAGTTGTATTTTGCATACAAATCTGAAAGGGAATGGCAGCCGTTGTATTACTAGTCTGACGAATATAGGCCGCGGCCGAGATCTATAGTCTCTTTATCGACGTAAATACATACCCGCCATTATTGTCCTGCAGGGTTCTTCCAGAATGATCCGGATGACGTCACCGCATGCCAGAAACCCATAAGTCTGCGTATCACGTACACCGTGCGTGCGAAATCGACTCCATTTTTCCGCGAAGTCATATGAAAACGCGGAAAAATTGCGGTGCGTCTGCCAGGACGCTCTATTTACTAAGCAAGTGTAAACTCGCGAGCAATCTAATTGGAAAAAATGTTGTTTACGACTGTTGCGTCGAGGAACGAGTGCGCATGCGCACGATGCATTCTTACAGATGCGAAACTCCGGCATTTTTCGTGATCCCAATTTCCGTGCACATGCGCGCAGAAGTGAACGTTCTCGGACAACTATGAACGTACAGTCGCTAGAAAAGTCATAGTGACTGAAAAATATCGGTGGGGGTGTTATCAACAGAGATCTCTGTTATCAACTTGCCTACTTGTAATCTGATTCATTGACCTTGTCATTTCGACTGCTTGCAAAATTATGTATGCCTAACAACCAATCAAAGTGAAGAATAGCTTTACAATATTCAATTCATGAAATTATGCATATTCGTTAAAATTGTTTGTCGCTATTTGAAATTTCAAATATTGCCGTGTTTTCCAATGTTGCAAATTTTTCAGATGCATTCTTTCTGTCTTTCTTTATTTAATGGCACAGAGAAAAGGATGGAAATATCAATTTAAGAAAGCGGCAACGTTGTATGTATGTTGGCTATCAAGGTCACTGAATTTGGGGACGTCAACATCAATGATTCCAACATGAGTTTCCTCTCTGGTGTATTACCTTGCGCATGCGCTTTTTGTGTGTCAGGATCGCCAACATCACAACGATAAATAACTGGTACATATACCAGTTACACGCATGTCAGAAGTGCGCCAATTCAAATAAGAAGTTGTGTTAACGTAGTGCTCATTTTCTCCATTTAAAATTTGTTAATTTGTTAATTTGTGAGAAAATTGAAGACTTTTGGCGAGATTACACCACGATTGCAACATGTTGGTTGTAAGTATCTGTTTGTGATGTTACCTGTGAAAAATAATGCCTGGTAAAGTATAAATGTAGAAACGTTAGTTAGTTTTTCGTCGGAAATATGTCCGTATATCGTTTGCGGATGTTTATTGTTTTAATTAGTACTTAAATATACTTGTAGATATATGACATATTTTTAAAAAATTAATAGGTTTACCAATCGAGGCACTTTTATCAGAACACTGTTTTATTACGACAAACATTTTACACAGGATGTCCGAATTTCATATCGCAGAAAGCATTTGAAAAGATAAAGTTGAAGCAAGCAAAGTTTCGGGTATACAAGGCTCTGATCTATAATTGAATTCAACTGAACGAGTATTGTCATGTAGCTTGTAATTAATTAATTTTTATTTGTGTAAACAGTGTGAAGATGGACTCCCTGTATTTTTAAAATGTGGTTTTCGTGACAAAGTTTTATATTGGACAACATTAGCGGGAGCAGTATTTGGTACAGTCAAAACATTGCAATTAATTCTAAAATTAGAAAAAAGCAACATGTGACAATTTTGTGTTACAACAGAAGATACATCACAACTAGAAAGAGTTTGAACTACAGGAAACTGTACAGATTTTAATAAAATTCCCAATTGAAATTTGGCACAATTCATTATCTACTGCTTTAGCAATAATATAAGATTCACTATGCAGGTTTTAATATTTAAACATCTTATCGCAAAATATTATTACACAGTATGTTACACGTATATATTCTTTGAATATGTTTTATAATATGTATGTACATAGAACATTGGAAGAAATTTCAAGGCACTTGAATGTTCTGCAAATACCAATATGGAATTTAATGCACTTCCTCTTTGTGATGAAGCATATTTTTTTTTTTTTAATGAAAGTAGAAATGATGGAATTATCTCGAGCAATATAGGAGATTCCGTTACAAAGACAAACGATAAAGTATGGAAGCAAATATGAAAACCAGGAAAAGCAAAGTTTAAATGCAAAAGTATTAAATAGGAAACGATAAAACTATCACTAAGTATTTTAATAAATTTTTTAGCAGTCCAGGGGAAATATTAAAGTTGCATAGATATTTTTTCTTTTAAAACATGCATTGATAAACATTACTTTTATATCAAACAATATATAGTTAAATATATCAACATTTAAATATATAAAAAACAATTAAGGTCATTTTAGAATATGTGAAATAGTCGTTTACAAATTAATATTACATAACAGCATAAATATAGAGTCCTTTCTGGCACTTTTTCAGTACTATACGTTAGACAAATGCTTTTCTATTTTGTTTTAACATTCATTGGTATTTCAAGTAAGTAAAACAAGGAGAGTAATCTTGTTTTTTCCGCGTTGGTAATGCAGGAGCATCAGTTACGAAATAGAATAGTTTCGTTATCACAGAATAACGTATTTACATGTCGCTATAACTACACAATTGCCCCATCAAAAAGCATAAAAACAGTCATTTAGTTTTGACATTTAATTATTCGTGTTATTTTCAATATTCTTTTGCTTCATCTCGTCATCCTCTTCTTTGGAAGCATAGTTCTTTCCTATATTATTCGACACGTTATCAACAAATATTTGAGCATTTAAAGGGACGTTTTTATCATTCGTATACATAGTAAAAGATTTCTCTTGAAGTGGTTTACTTGTGTCTGTACTTAAGTTGTCTTTTGTATCAGCATTTTGATCGACAGTCTCTAATTTCTCAACATTTTGAATTTTCAAACTCTTTGTAGATTCTGTTAACGCTTGAGCGTCTTTTTCTGGTACTTTCGGCGGACGCGGCGATATCGCCACATCTTTCTTAATATTTCCGGTAACAAATTGTTTCTGTTGTTTTCTTCGATGTATTAAATTTTTTAAAGATTCACTAAATTTCATCAACGTTTCGGAAATCGATCTGTCCATGAAAGTTGCTTCAATTTCTTCGAGCTCGTTGTCTTCCTCAGAAATGAATTCACTCTTAATCTGTTTGAACTGATTTATTATGTCCCTCAAACTTTCTTTGGCATCTTTAATGGTTTTAATATCTTCCTCTTTTGACTTATCTAAAACATTTACAGATTCTTGGGATAGATTTGTGTTTGACTCTTTAGATTGCTTAGAAAGCACTGTTTCTTCCTTCATGTCATCCAAATCTTCGTGTCCAAAGTCTTTTTCAAATTCCCTAAATTGATTTATTATATTCCTAATGCTTTCCTTAACGTTAACTACCCGATGCTTCTTACTATTCTCTTGCATGGTTGTAGGCATTCCTTTTGATTCTTGTTTCGCTGTAACTTTCAATTTCTGTTGCGACTCTATTTTTCCTGGCTCTACTTTTTTTACAGAAATTTTTTCTGCAACTTCTGGCGGCCTCCTCTGTTCCTCTACCTCTTTTTTGAGCTTAACTGCCTCCATTTTTTCCTGAATTAATTTTCTAACAGTTTCCTTTAACGTACTACCCTCTTGCTGAATCTTAGGTTTCTCTGTGACTACTTCTTTTTCAATTTCTTCATTCTTGGCATTTAAACGTTTCTCATCAGTTGTGGAAACATTTATAATAGCATCTTGTACACTAGTGTTATTTTCAATACTAAGACTTCTTTCTATTTTTGATACGTTCGGTACTTTTTCTTTTTGAACCGGGGCTTCAGAAGATATTAAATTGTCTTCGGATAAGTTTACAGCATTCTGTGGCACATTCAATGGTTCAGTATGTTCATCAGAATTATCTTGAGTTGTATCTACTGCAGTTTTAATTTCCTGCGATTTTGTTTCTAACTCAATTTCACTGCTAGTATTTAAAGGTTTCTCAAATTCCTCTAGAGATTCCATTATCTCGCCTAATATTGGTTCCATGTTCTTTGCAGTCTTATTTATTACATCCACAATTTGTGGACGTGCTTCTGTATCACTCTCGACTAACCGCTTCACATGAACATACGCTTTCGCTTTCTTTGGATCATATTTTATATTGGCTTTTCTTTTCATAATAAATATAATAGGCCTGGTTTTAATCTTTATGGGTGGTAGCATGTTGTAGTTAAGTGATACATGAGAGAAACCCTCTACGGAATCCAGAATATCATGAGTTTTAAGATAGGGCTTTATGTTTGGAGAGTATTTACTCTTCGCTTCCATTAAAAGGTGTGTAAATTGCAGTATTTCGGGATTATCAATGGTCAAATTCTCTTGTTTCGAGTAACTGAAAGATAGATCATTTTACACTAGTTCACTTACAACTAGAAAAATTCATAGAAAAATATAATAAAATAAAGTACGTAACTTACATCCACGAATTATTTCTTTGCGTAAATCTTGAAACTCCTGTCTGAGCAGTAAGAACGTCGATGTGCACGTGCACTGGATCGACGGAGTCTTTTTCAAGCCTGTGCAATTTAGCAATAGCTAAACCACCAGGATAGTTAGAGCCAGCGACGCATAGAAGAAATATGGAGAATAAAGCGTTTAAAACTAGGTGGCCTGAAATGACCAGTGCCATGAACCCATTCCATGGACTTTTGGTTCTGTTTTCCCATCTATTTGTGAAAAGAATTACAAGTTTAACAAGACAAGGAATTCAGAGGAACTTAAAGAACTGAATTAACAAATAAAATACTTACATTCTGTGGCAAACGGCAGCTGCACTAACATTCAGCAGTGGAAATACATATATGATAAACCTCAGTTCTTTGTGTGGTAGAAATGAGAATAGAAGAACAAATACAATACCAGGAACAGTTAATGTTCGAACTCGAGCATCCCAAAGCATACCCAGAGGTATTAGAAAATATGAAAATGCCAGCCCTCTTGGGAGTGCTGAATAAAAATACCATAAAAATGGTGATGTCTGTTGGTTGTGTTCAGAAACAATATTTTCGATTCATCGTACACATGATTTTTACCCCTTGTGTGCTGTGTGCATTGTACACTTAAAAAGAACACCATCAGAAAAACAAATTAATTATATTTTAAAAAAGGATACACCCCAATCACTGCTCTTATTGAGGATAGTATTGAAGTAAAAGACTTGTCCCTCAGGCCATAAAATATATCTCCAAAATATGGAATCTATTGTAACCGTTAGTGTTAGAAAAAATATACCAGCTGGAACCGCAATTTTAAGTAGTCTAAAAATTATTACTTTTATGAAACGATTATTTCCATGGAAGACAAACGAATTTTAATGGATGAAACATTTCCCGTAGTAAAGTTAATTCTTGATTACTTTCCCTTTCTAGTTCGAGCAGTGAACTCAAAACTTATTGCAATGTATTAAATGAGGGATTTACATTAGATCTGGTTATATATACAATATATTTATTTTCAAGAGAAAGAGAGAGAAGGGTTTCATTTGTGTTAATAAGTTTTATAAGCAAACGAAGCTTACAAATCAGTGCAGTTTTGCAGAATGTCCCTTGATGATTCTAATCACTTCTGTTCGCAATGTTACAGCCATACTAGGAATCAATGGTCCGCAATATAATGTGTAAATACCTTGGTAGGGTCAGTTTCTTGTTGGCTATATCGTATAAAAGGAATAACCCCAGTAGCATAGCTAGTTCTGCTCTGAATATTATTATTGCTGCTGCAGACGACCAAATAAATATGATGTGACTTTGTTTTAACCACCCATATAAAGCCAGTAGTACTAAAATGAATTAACAATGCACATTCCACTAGTTTCTTAAGTGTAGAGTCTTCAAATCAAATAAGATGTATAAATTACCTAGCGGCATTGCCAAAATATTTGGCAAGGGACGGCTCAGATAATACATAAAGTGATACTGCGTCACAGTGATCGCAACAAACCATTTTGTAAACTGCAAACCAAAGATACTTTGCAAAGCATTTCTGTACAGCTTCAACATACTTATCACCAACAAACCCAATATAGCTCTGACTGGAAAATAACAATACAAAAATTAATTCCTTATCTCCATTTGCTAGTCAAGAAACTTTGTTGCACAGGTTCATTCATATTAATAACAGATCAAGCAGAAATAAAAAGTATTCCAAAATATATGTACCATAATATGGGACCGAGGGAGTAATATAAGTGCAATTCATTCGGTAGTCAACTTACCAACATATTGAGCAAAGAATTTATTAAGTTGCAAATAATTAATGGTTGCTATTAGCGGCGTTGCCAAGCCTGATATTATAATTGGTCCTAAGAACGATCGTGGCACAACTCCAGGAAATTCGTGGTGATCATACTATCACAGAATAAGAACATGTAGCATACGATTAATATAAAACCGTAATACTTTTTACGGATACACAAATATTGCAAGCCGATAACTGGACATGTTTAGTTCTACTACTGCGTCAAATAAATTATACAAAAAAAATTCTAAAAAATCTCTCAGTGCATGCTGTGCAAGGATTCCGTTCCAAAGGTTGCGTCGAAAATCGGGATTAATGTGTTAAATAAATAATTAAGCGAACCGAGACTGTATCAGCTGATCGTGAGTTTATAAATACATGCGTCTGTTTCTAAATATAATATTTCAGTTTTTGCGTAATATCTGTTCGATTGTGTGTCAGCTACTTGTCAAAGATGTTATATATGTTCTCGTTGTCTATCTATGTTAGTTCAATTCATGAAATCTCGAGTTTTCGCGGCAGTTCGCCGAGAAATGCTATAATAATTACCTCGGTCAGGTTAAAACCATGGTATAAGATGTCGTGCATAGCCTGCAGATTGAAACTTTCCTCCACTTTTGTGAATGGACAGTAGAGTAAATGTATCATGGAAACCAATATTATTAAATGATCCATGTTTTCCTTCTATACATAGATCTGGCTCGCAATCATTGTACTATTTCATCGTTTAATGATAACAAGCTGACGAACAGAGACGACTTTTTAAATACTCCTTACACCGGGAATACCACGTCGTCTGCTGTGTTGGACCGAGATCAAATCAGTCATGCCAATAATTGTCTAGCTAAAAAGTCCCTAGCACTATCAATTTATCACGCTGCAATTTTTTATTACTATATTAATCAATTCATTAGACGCCGCAATATTGTTCCTATTTATTATTTCCGTTTAAGAATTAGAAAGTTGTATGTTTCCACGTACTACCTGAAAATTTATTCAATCCTTTATCAAATTGCCATTGTTTTTTTTTTAACAAAAAAGACAATAATGGTTAATTGATGAATAATTGTACGAATTTTTAAACAATCCACAGAAACACAACTTGTTAACAATAAATTACATCTGAGAGAACAAGCTGATCTAGAAAAATTACGGAAATGTTACGTTTTATATTAAACGACCTCATAAAAATTGATTTAAGAAATTTAATTCTGAAACCTGGGAATTCTACAATATTTTTGCCTCTAGTTTAATTTATTAACGATGGTAGAGGATTTTGTGTTAATGGCGTTCAGAAATTCATTGTTAGCGTACACGTGGTGAGGCAGATTTTTAAATAAAAAGTTAGTTTATTAGCTCCCAATATTTTATCATAACAATAACGTTACCACACTTTCGCTCGTTAAGGATACTAAGCGCTATGAAAATGTACGTTTGTTCTCGCGTGACAGACTACTTTGACGAAAACTTACAAAATAAATCACAATACTCTCGTGGTTTTGATCAAGCACCATGTTTCAACGTTGGTCCTTCGATCCTAATTTCGTCCTAATCGAATGCGACAAAATGTGAAGGCAATGTGTGTTTTTCAGGATGAATGACTGCAAAGTTAATCCTTGTGTAATATTTCTCTAAGGCTACAGTATAAAAAGATATAAATACGTATACAAAGTAAGCGATCTGAACTGTCTCCTGTAGATCGTTACAAAATATCACAAAAATTTCGAGGTTCACATACTCTTTTGATTCGTTTATTGCTGCTCAATTTATAAACATTGGATATTATATCAATGCGTATGAAAAACCAAATTTCCTTTAATCGATTGAATTCGGAAAAATTCAACATTTCATTTCGTCCATATAATAATTGATAACATTCGAAAGAGAAATCATAATATTCCCTCTCACCGAAATATCGTTCTCAAAAAGCGTCGTATCAATTTATTAAATTTTTTTACGGTACATATGTACAATCCGCAGACAAAGTTCTGTTTAAACTGGGAAATATGCATTTCTGTTTAAACTGCAATTACAACTCAAGTGACACTTTTACAATTTGTTTCACACACATCTTCTCTACGTTCAATGGGGGTGTTCGTGAAGTTTCGGTATAGAAAATCGCGTATAAAATTGTATAAGATGGTTCGCAACTGGCAAATTACTTTTGTATAAAAACAGCGTCGATCGCGAACAGAAGAGGCACAACACTGGATAAAAAATCTCGTAACAATTAATTCATTAATCATTTCTAGAGCCCAACACTTTGTCCATGCGTTTATTAACAAGCACAGCTCTTTCGCCTATAATTATTTTTTAACACATTAGATTAATATAAGAGAGAAAAAAGCTGATTTAGAATATTAAGGAATTTAAAGAGGGTTGAGATTTTTCTCGAGGATTATATTACAAAAAAATGTATACGCTACTAAAAAATGAAGATTACCTTGGAAAACGAAATAATCGCTGGATAAATTCCCATTCACATATGTTATTGTATAAAAATTGAGGTAACGAAAAAATTTCTTCTCTCGAGTAGCAGATCTCTTGTAGTTAAGAAAAAAAAAAAAAAAAATAAAAATGTAATTAATCTTAGTTGATACACACGTTTGCTTGCATTTCAATGCACCGGAAGTGGACAAAGCTCCACAGTGTAGTAATCATCGTTAGGTGTCGAAGTTAATGTCGTCTTTATTTATACATTTCATTAGTGTTTTAGGAAATCGATTCCTGTTCTGTTCGCGATCGATGAACATAGAAAAGTACGGTGGTCCGCTAGCGGTAATTAGCGTCTCGGTTTCGGTGCACGGGAGTGTACCGGTTTGTTGTGCAGCATGTGCTCGCATTTGGGAATGTGACGCTCGGCGGCCGATTTGTTGAATTTTCTTCCGCAATGAGGACACTGAACGTAATCGCTGGTGTCGCTCGGAGGCGGCGGCGGCAGGTCGCTCAGCTTGCCCCCTGCGGCCAGGTGCGCCTGCACCTGTTTCGCCGAGCGTATCGCGTTAATGAAGTCCTCGTGTTTGCGCCGCCAGTTCGACTTTGGCTCCGGAGGTTTCTGAAACAGTCGAAAAGACAATCGCCTCGTCCCTCGGGTTACCCGTCGTGCTCTCCTACGGGAGAACAACACTGTCCAACGGATCTTTCACTTTTCACAATTCATTCGCCACCAGATTTTTAACGCGTGCTACAAGAATTCCCAGTTTTCAAGGAGAAGCCACATTTTCACGTTCGAGAATTTTTCCTGCTCCAACTGCAAAAGCTACACGAATGATTCTTACATGCAACGAGACTTCAGACTTCTCCAAAACACGTGTATTTTAATTTTTATAACATTACGAACATTTACATATGTTTGAATAAGACATTTTTCAATTTTATTCTGACTATTAGAGGTCAAATCTGACACCGAGTCATAGGGCACACTTTCGTCCTTAACCCTTAAATGCATGAGTGGGGTCCGCAAAGGACCCCAGCGTTGGATTTTGTGTTAACATTTTTAGCCGCGCCATTTTTAGTTTATAGGAATTTTACAGTTTTACAGAAAGTTTACAGAAATAAATTGTTACTGTAATCAAAATTAGCAAGGAATTAGGTAAGTGGGGTCCTTAATGGACCCCATTTATGCATTCGTGTTCCTAATATTTAGTTTACCTATGCACTTAAGGGTTAAGAAGTTACAAGACAAGAAGTTATAGACCTCTTAGAGATATCTGGCTCTCTTCAAACATTGTTCAAAAACGTTCGAATGTTCATAATGTTTATAAAAAAATATACCATCACATTTGGGAGAGTCCGTAGAACAGCCCTACGCAAAAGTCATCCATGCAGCTCTTATGTTTGAGGCTGAAAAAATTCACGAAGTTAAAGATCTTTGTCTTTTACTTCAAAATTAAATTTCTTAGAAGCTCATGCCAGCTCATGTTGGACAGTGCAATTGGCAGCATCGGGAAATATCCCATAATTGAGGCAGGTGCGCGAACTAGCTAGATTTGAGAAAAGTCCGACGGTGCGTTTCTTTCGATGCAGAAAATCTTGATGCGAGGCTGAAAAATGTGATAAGCAGATCGTCCGTGACCATAACGCGAAGCAGGGAAATCAGCGCATAGTGGTTGAATCGTTGTTGTTTTTTTTTCTCTCTTTTATTTTAGATTGTTTGATGGGTGAATTTGAAGACTGAAGCAGGTGATAGAGCCGACGAAGAGTGCGAACGATGATTGAATAAGGGATACTGACCTCGGGTTGCTTTTTGGCGCATCCTTTTTTCACAAATTTCTCTAGCTCGGTACCTTTTACTCGGGACATTACCGAATCGAATAGCTTTCTCCTCTTTTGACCCGTTTTTGCGCAGATTTGTTCGTGGAGAGTCACGCGATCTTGGGCGAAAGAACGGCCGCATATTTTACAGGGAACCAGGAGGTCACTGTGAGAATGTTCATTTCAGATTATGGCTTGCCGAGAACTGATACCTAGTTAGTTTAAGTCAATTTAATGAAGCTGAGTGAGTTTACGTATTTTTGCGACTGTTATGAACCGTGCTGTAAATGTTAACACACTGAAGTGACTACACTTTCAGTTGAAATTCGACGACTAGTGGAAAATGATGAAAAAAATAATTTTCTTGCAACAACACGTAAGATTTCTTTAATTACAAAATATTTTCTTTTCCATTGTTGGATACTCGAAGCTACAAAATTCGGATCTAAATGATTCAATTCAATTTAAAGACACTGAATTCAAGCTATTATTTTAGCAATTGTTATAAATTACAATATAGATATTGACTTTTTGATGTCGTGCGTGTTTAGTTGCAAATCGATTGCAAGCAGCAAAGAGGAAAATTTGCAAGGGAAGTAATTTTCTCGGACGAAAGAGCGGATTTCTTTAATTTCAAATGATCTAGTGATAATTTCTTGATGCTCATGGCTTTAAAAGCGCAATTGTGATTATAACTACAGAATTGTTTTGTAAATCAGTGACTCCAGATTCTTACGGGGTACAATTTGATCCAGTTTTGGCGGAAGCCGATGACCTGGACGAAGATGAGGAGAGATTGGTCGTCTTCGCCCTCAAAGTCATTTTAGACTTGGGATTGGAAGTGCTGGCCTGCATAGGGGTGGAGGGTGTCTGTTTCTGAACAAAATATTGATCAAGATTAATTGTGATTAATTTTGAAACTCGGTCCGATTAACGCTTAACGACATCGGCGCAACTGGAGCTAGGAACTTGACATGTAACACCAGAATTCGAAACACCAAGCGGACGGAGCACGATACCTTTTCAATTGAACAGCGATATATGTACTCGGAATTTTTGCGCGGAGGAAGCTCGATCGTTTATGTAGTGAAAAAAGGATAATCCATGTGCAGTTACACTTGGAATATCACGGTGAATCAATTCGCGAAGACAGACGACATTTTATTTCGAAAATACCCGTCGATTCGAGTTTTTCGGTTTTCTCCTTACTTCTCGCATGTTAACTTCAAGTCGATGTAAAATGCCCGCTCGAGCGGTGTTCGATCTATGGAATAATGTGTTGTAATCTTATTCTGTTGGTCTGAGATTAATTGCAAAATTTGTTCGACACGATAGAATTACAAATTGATCTCATTGCGATTAAAATTGGAAACGTGAGGTGACCTGCGAAAATGAAATGTTTAATCGATTCCGGATTCATTCGTGTAATAATTTATCTACGGAGATTAATGGTTACTCACTTCAATGGACGGTTTTTTAAGCAGCGGCTTCCTAGGAAGTGGCCCATTGTTTTCCTTCGGCGGTTGCTCCTCGTAATCGATAACAAAAGTTTTCTTCGGTGTCTGCGGCTCGTTATCGTATTTCGTTTCGACAGTTTGGTCTTGTAAATGCAGACCATTCTCGAGAACAGTGGCACCGTCGACGGCGTCCGTCGATTTCCTCGTGGTCGTCGTAGTCGTCGTTGTCTTCCTGCTTCCAATTGGCTCCGCATCTTTGGTAGGCGTTGTCCGTTTGGTCGATCTAGTGTCCGAAGCTTTCAATTCCGTGGAAGGACGCTGCAACGAAACGACACTTCTTTCAGAGCGGTCGAACAATTGTTATCGCAAAATGTCAACAAACGCACCGTACATTTTACCGAAGCGAAACGGCGCGAACACTTTTCAGAAACTTGAATGATGCATATTTTCCCGAAATCGTTTTTCCAATTTTGTTTTTTTCGTTCAAGTTATTTTGTCGAAGTTTAAAGAGTTCGCGAAATTACAAGCTCGACAAATACTCGGCGAAATTTCCAATTCGCAAATTGGACCGGTCTCTTAATTAATCGTTCGAGTGCCGCTGTTCGTTGCAAAAACCCGGTCGAAAAGTGCGAGCCGACGCGATTGCGCTTCCATCGGTTTACATCGAAAATTGCCAACGCAATGGGACCGCGCTGTCCCGCGCTGTCATGCTTATTTATCAAAGCTTTTGCAACGTCCGGCGATATTTAATTGCAGCGGCTGTTCCAACAAAAGTTTATTTTAATTCTTTTAGTCGTTACAGTCAGCGACGCGGCGCGGTTGAATTTGCGCGCGTTGGACTTTCGGGACCAATATGGCGGCTGTTTGAACCTCCCAGATTAATATGGTGGCAATTTGCGCTTCATAGATCAATGCGGTGGCAATTTTCACTTTTGAGACCAATATGGTGAGGATTTGATGTTTTGGGACCAATATGGCGGCAATTTTCACTTTTGAGACCAATATGGTGGGGATTTGATGTTTTGGGACCAATATGGCGGCAATTTTCACTTTTGAGACCAATATGGTGGGGATTTGATGTTTTGGGACCAATATGGCGGCAATTTTCACTTTTGAGACCAATATGGTGGGGATTTGAAGTTTTGGGACCAATATGGCGGCAGTTTGAACCTCCCAGATTAATATGGTGGCAATTTGCGCTTCATAGATCAATATGGTGGCAATTTTCACTTTTGAGAACAATATGGTGGGGATTTGAAGTTTTGGGACCAATATGGCGGCAGTTTGAACCTCCCAGATTAATATGGTGGCAATTTGCGCTTCATAGATCAATGTGGTGGCAATTTTCACTTTTGAGACCAATATGGTGAGGATTTGATGTTTTGGGACCAATATGGCGGCAATTTTCACTTTTGAGACCAATATGGTGGGGATTTGAAGTTTTGGGACCAATATGGCGGCAGTTTGAACCTCCCAGATTAATATGGTGGCAATTTGCGCTTCATAGATCAATATGGTGGCAATTTTCACTTTTGAGACCAATATGGTGGGGATTTGATGTTTTGGGACCAATATGGCGGCAGTTTGAGCCTCCCAGATTAATATGGTGGCAATTTGCGCTTCATAGATCAATGTGGTGGCAATTTGCGCTTCATAGATCAATGTGGTGGCAATTTTCACTTTTGAGACCAATATGGTGAGGATTTGATGTTTTGGGACCAATATGGCGGCAGTTTGAACCTCACAGATTAATAAGATAAAAGTATAAATTCTGTGGATTAGTATGACGGCAGCTAGAACTTTACAGATCAATGAGGCAGCAATTTAAAGTTTATAGATGAATATAATGGGGATTCGCACTTCACAGATCAATATGGTGGCAATTCGAACGTCGGGGACCAATATGGCGGCAGTTTGAGTCTCACAGATCAATATAATAGCCGTCTAAATCTCACGAATTAATATGATAGCAAGTTAAACTTTATGGATCAATACGTTAGCAGTTTAAACTTCATAGATCAATATGGAAACAATTTGCACTTCACGGAACAATATGGCGAGAATTTGCACTTCACAGGCCACTATGGTGGCAATTTGCACTTCATAGATTAATATAATGATAATTTGAACCTGAAGGTGCAACAAAGGGATTGCTTAAACATTATAGACTGATACGATGCTAGTTTAAACCTCCTAAATTAATACAACGGTAAATTGAACTTCATCGATCAGTATAGTGGTAATTTGAACATCACGGGGGTATAAAGACTTCTTGAACTTCGTAGACAAATGTAGCGGTACTTTGAACTTCACGGTCCAAAATTGTACCTCTTTAAACTTCACAGACTAATAGAATGCCAGTTTGAATTTCATGAACCAGTAATGCTTGTGCCTCGAGTCTCACAGACCAATATAACGGCAGTTCAAGATTCTAAGACTAATGTGACGGTGATTTGACTTTCACAGCTTACCGTGATGATAGTTTCAACTTCGCCTAACAATATCGCGACGATTCCAACCTCATAGACAACGAGGAGCTATCGCAATGCTATCAGATCCTTTCCGCAATGAAAGACTCGAGACAAAACTTAACAAAACTTTGTGTTTCAACAAAAGTTAACAAAACTTTGCTTACCCTCGTCACCATGTCCGGGCTCTTCGACGGCGAGAGGACGCTCCTTCTGGTTCTGCTGTTCGTCTCGACGACCTTCGTCGAATCTAGACTCGGGCTTTTCTGCACCCTGGAGAAACGGGTCGCGGACTTAACAAATCGTTCCGAATCTCGCGAAGCGCCAACATTCTCCGATCGCTTCGCCAACGACTCTTTTCCGATTCTATCGCATGCAACGCTACCGGACACACGCGGTCTCCCCGATCGATCTCTCGAAGCGCTACCCGCGATCGCTGCTTTCGCCCTCGCCGCTTCCCGATCAGAACTTACGTCCCCGAAGGATTTGCGAATGTCCTCGATCGATCTCAGCTGTTTCACCGAGAGAGAAAGATCCGAGTCCGACGCACCTGTTGATGGCCTGCTCGCCTTTTTCGTGACGCTTCTCACTGGCCCGCTCGTCTCGCTTCTGGATCCGATTTTTCTCAAGCTTCTGGCCTCTACGTCATCATCCTGGAAGAGTCTACGTCTACAAGTTAGCGATCGAACTCTCCCAGTCATTTCCGACGGGCTTGTGATTTTAGGAATTTTCTTCCGCCGTCTTTCCTCTTCCTTCCTCGAGGCTTTCCCGCTCGTTCTCTTCGAACGCGTTGCCGACTGTTCTCTTTCGGCCCCTGAGGAATTAGCATCCTGGTCGAGGGCCTTGAGGGAGATAGTACTGGAATCGTTCGCGGATCCTTCGGCCCTCGACTCTTCCGGCGTTTGTCTCTTCTCTGTTACCGATTCCTGCAATTCGACGCCAGCCTCCGTGTCAATAGAGTCGAACCGTCTGAGCGCCGACTCGACCGAGTCCGTCCTCTCATAATTCGTGCTCGATGATCTCCCGTCGTACACCGCGGCCGCTCCCGACACGGAACTACTTGGCCGTCTTTGTGTCCCTTCTTGTTCGTCAGCCTCCCGTGTTTCCAAAGTCTTACCGGCAGCTCTTGTCCCGCTCTCCATGACCTTACGGACCAGCTCTATGGATCCCAAAGTTGGCGGCTGCCTCGACAGACTCGCTGTTTGCACCTCGGATGGCAAACTTTCGCTAAGACTCGCCAGTCCGGCTGGATCCTCCATGGTTCTTCGTTTCTTGTCGCGAAAGACCGACTCGTTGCTGTTGCAGGACCTCGTCGCCTTCTCCGAGCAAGCATCCGTCTCCCTTCTCGATTCCACCGAACTCCGATCCCTTTTAGACGAGGAGAAAATGGCCGAATCGAGTGGAGGTCTTCTATTCCTGACCTGCTTAGTCAGGGAGCTCGTGAACGTGTCCGATCTTCCGGAGCTGGAACACGTTCTCGATGATTTCGAGTAAGTGCCACGAAACTGGAATCGATCTTGCTTCGCGTACTGATCGGTCATGGTGGTCTCTTGGATTTCGGAGATCGTTTCTGCAGAGGTCACACTTTTCGGACTCGACTCGTCGGGAAGCTTGCGCCTCGAAGACGTTGTCGGCGTCGTTGGCCTGTCGACGATGCTTCTACTCGACCCTGTCTTCGATCGCTGTTTCGATCCAACGTCGCCGACACTTGACGCTCTCTCTTTTCTGTCAGATACGCCGGAGTCCCTCCACGGAGCGCAAGCATTCTCTCGATTTCCTTGGCGCTTCATGATATCGCGAATCAATCTAGTCGATCGCAGAACATTGCCCGATCCTCCGCGTCCTTTCGGATCCTTAGGCGACTGCTCGGGGCTCTTAGACGACCTGATTTTCGAGAGCGTGTCTGCGTGGCCGGAGCTTCTCGAGGATTTCGAGCTGGCGCGCAAGCTGGCCGATTTTTCTGTCTCGTAGCAAAAGAAGTCTGGACTAAGCGAACCTTTGCGCGGACTATGGCTTCTAGAGTTTGACTTAGTATCTTTGGGCAAATCGAACACGTGGGAGTTTTTGGGCGTTTTACCTTTGGAGTAGGTGCTCGTGGATGGACTTTTGGAATGCTTGCGTGGAAGGTCCTTCGAGGACCCAGGTCTGTCGTTTTTTGAAGAAAAAAGTCCTGGAGTTGCTCTATCACTGTCTGTCAAATATTGCGATAACACGGGACTGCTGCTCCTGCTAGTATCAATATTTTTAATTGAGATTTCTGGACTTTTTGATGATCTGCTTTCAGACCGTGAAGGCTCAGGACTTCTAGAATAGTCTCTTGAGTCTTTAGAGGGTCTTGGCTTTAGGCTCGCGGTTGTAGCCATCTTGTCTGTTTCGTAACAAAAGAATTCTGGACTTCCCGATGGAGTACTTCTTCTACCAACTGGTTTTCTATCTTTATTAACGTTGAAGACATCCGAATTTTTGGACGGTTTACCTTTGGGCAGAGCAAATTTGTTCGTCGACAGAGGACTCTTAGCATGTCCGAGGCACTTAGGTTGCTCTCGCCTAGACGGAAAGATCCCCAAAATCCTCTTGTCCTTATCCGTCATGTACTGTGTCCCTGAAGGACTGCTGCTCCTGCTGCTATCATCCACATTCTTAATTGTTGTGGATACGTCAGAGCTCTCAGATCGAACAGGTTCAGGACTGGTGCCAGGTCTCGGCTTCAAGCTCACGGTCGTCGCCATCTTATCCGTTTCATAGCAAAAGAATTCCGGAGTTCCGCTTCTGCTTCGATCCACGCTCGTTGCAATAAACTTCCCAGGCGCTTCGCGATAAAGCTGCGGACTTTTATGCATTGGACTGACTGGCTCCACGCGTTTCAAGGACACCGGAGATGAAACGCGGCACGCATCAGCATTTCCAGCAGCCCGAGATTTTTCGACGCTGTCTCTTGCTCTGGCCTCCTCGCTTCTCGCAGCTTTCCCGCATTGCTCGAAGTATCGCGATACCGAGCTTCGGATTCTCTGCTTCGAACTTTCGTCAATGTTCTCCACAGATTTTCTTCTCCTCGAGCCGATCATTCCGTTTGCGACATCGACTTTGCTGATCGAGAGAGTGGGACTTCGCGCTTTCGTCGCTGGCTTCGAGTAACCGGTTTTTGTTTTGGTTATCGTTTCCGGTGTCACGAACATGATCGTGGCGGATCGGTCGGAAAAGTATTGAGGGCTCGCGTTCGATTTTCTCAAAGTTTTTGCGAAATCCGGAGATTTCGAAGCCGCCCGAGGACGCGAGACATCGTGTTTTCCAGGGGACATTTTGGCATGATCTCTTGGAACGTTGTGGATCTTGTCTGGCGATTTTGATATGAAATCGCGGCGTTTAGTACTCGTGACCGAGATCGGCGATTTTCTAGATCCCTGATGTAGAAATTGTGGACTCGAACCTCGATCTCTCGTTAATCTCTCGAAAACATTGGTCGATCCAGTTCGAGTTGACTTCGAATCGATTTTCACACTACTCGTGTAATTTTTTAGACTTCCCGTTGGAGAAGGAGTTCTAACTCTATCAAGATTGTGATCTTTAATATATTTATCCACAGTGTCGTCTGTGGTCACAGGTGATTCGCGAGAGTTTTTGTTTATAAACTCGCTGTCAGGTTCGATTTTGACTATGAAACGGTTCTTCGAAAGATCCGAAGCCAATTTCTTCTTGCTCTTTGAATCAATCGCATAGGTCGTTGCTGATTCATCTGATTCTTTACAGAAGAATTTAGGACTTCCACTTTGGGACCTTCCGTCTTTCGAAAAATCAGGCGTCGATCTCCCACTAGCTTTCAAACCTAGCCCTGCTTTCGGATCAATCGCATAAGTGGTCGCCGATTTCTCAGACTCCTTGCAAAAGAATCGAGGCCTTCCGCTTTGGGATCTATCAATCGAAAAATCAGGTGACAATCTCCTTGTTTTGGAACCCAGTCCTGTCTTTGCATCTATTGCGTAAGTGGTAGCTAATTTTTCTGATTCCTTGCCCAAGAATTTAGGACTCCCACTCCTAGACCTCCTGTCTTTTAAATAATCAGGCGATGACCTTGCAGCGGTCTTTGAAACCAGTCCTGGTCTCGGATCAATTGCATAAGTAGTAGCTGATTTCTCAGACTCCTTGCAAAAGAATTTAGGACTCCCACTTCGAGATCTCACGTCTTTTGAAGAATCAGGCGACGACCTTGCCGTGGCCTTCGAGTCAATTGCATAAGTCGTTGCTGACTTTTCTGATTCTTTGCCAAAGAATCTAGGACTCCCACTTCTAGATCTCCTGTCTTTTAAATAATCAGGCGATGACCTTGCAGCGGTCTTTGAACCTAGTCCTGGTCTCGGATCAATTGCATAAGTAGTAGCTGATTTCTCAGACTCCTTGCAAAAGAATTTGGGACTCCCACTTCGAGATCTCACGTCTTTTGAAGAATCAGGCGACGACCTTGCCGTGGCCTTCGAGTCAATTGCATAAGTCGTTGCTGACTTTTCTGATTCTTTGCCAAAGAATCTAGGACTCCCACTTCTAGATCTCCTGTCTTTTAAATAATCAGGCGATGACCTTGCAGCGGTCTTTGAACCTAGTCCTGGTCTCGGATCAATTGCATAAGTAGTAGCTGATTTCTCAGACTCCTTGCAAAAGAATTTGGGACTCCCACTTCGAGATCTCACGTCTTTTGAAGAATCAGGCGACGACCTTGCCATGGCCTTCGAGTCAATTGCATAAGTCGTTGCTGACTTTTCCGATTCTTTGCCAAAGAATCTAGGACTCCCACTTCTAGATCTCCTGTCTTTTAAATAATCAGGCGATGACCTTGCAGTGGTCTTTGAACCCAGTCCTGGTCTCGAATCAATTGCATAAGTGGTAGCTGATTCCTCAGACTCCTTGCAAAAGAATTTGGGACTCCCACTTCGAGATCTCACGTCTTTTGAAAAATCGGGCGACGACCTTGCCATGGCCTTCGAGTCAATTGCATAAGTCGTTGCTGACTTTTCTGATTCCTTGCCAAAGAATCTAGGACTCCCACTTCCAGATCTCCTGTCTTTTAAATAATCAGGTGATGACCTTGCAGCGGTCTTTGAACCCAGTCCTGGTCTCGGATCAATTGCATAAGTGGTAGCTGATTCCTCAGACTCCTTGCAAAAGAATTTGGGACTCCCACTTCGAGATCTCACGTCTTTTGAAAAATCAGGCGACGACCTTGCCATGGCCTTCGAGTCAATTGCATAAGTCGTTGCTGACTTTTCCGATTCTTTGCGAAAGAATCGAGGGCTTCCACTTCGAGATCTGTCACTCGAAAGATCAGACGATCTTCGAGTGGTATTTGGATCGATTGCGTATTTTGCTGATTTTTCAGACTCCTTGCAAAAGAATCGAGGGCTTCCGCTTCGGGATCTGTCGCTCGAAAAGTCAGGTGACAATCTTCTAGCAGGTTTCGCGGCTACTCTTGTCTTCGAATCAATTGCACAAGTTGTTGCTGACTCTTCAGGCTCCTCACAAAAGAACGTAGGTGTCCTCCTCCTGAATCTGCCGTTTCTAGAAGAATCGGACGACAGTCTTGCGAACTGCCCTCTCGAATCAATCCGGTGTGTCCCTGATCTCTCGGACTCTTCATAATAATCCCTCCGTTTCGCGGTTCTCTCCGAATCCGAAGACGACAGCATCTCCTCGAGCCGTTCGGAAGCGTTTCTAGCGTTGCCTTTGCTACGGAATCACAACCAAGATACTCAAAATTCAGAACAACCATAAACACATAACCAGCTCAAAGCTCCGACTGGATTAATTCTTACGTTTCTTCGCTACATCTCTAGTCCATTACTCGGTGTTAATTCTGTCTTGGTAGTGTAATTAGAGCACGCGCGCAGACATAGAAGTGAATTTCAGCGGAGAAACGATTCGATTGTTGCAGCGGTACAAAGCCATTGTTGCTCCTCGGTCTTCGTTTGTTTAGTTGACTCATGTTTTTTTTTTGTTTTTTTTTTTATTGGTTAAACGATTATGTAAAAAGGTAGCGAAGAGAGAAAAAGCCACTTGTCACCGGACTCGGATAAATAATTTGGTGTTTACTGCCGCAGCTAATGACGATTAATGATTAATACATCCGATAGGCCGCAAATCGATGAGGCTGACGGTTTGACCAAGAGAGCAGTTGTTAACGTTGATGGAGTGTTTAATGTCCTTCGGCCGATTATCCTTCCTCCGATAGCGATTAGGGCGGGTATTAGAGTGGGCATCTTCATCCTCGTTTCCGAAACCGGAAACGGTGCGCCGCTAACCTTGCCCGGAAACGCGTCGTTTAGTTTGCTTTCTCGAAGGCAGAGATCGGTCCCAGGGAGCGTGTGTATTGTTAGGCGATCTACGGTTGCGTGGGTTTAAACGAGTCCGGGTCTAGTCAGCGATTGCAATTATGCGACGAGGAATTAATCGAGGGGCTGGGGGGTGAAAGCAGCGACGGATTGTTAGCACTGATTGCCAATTAGCGGCCAGAGAATTTGCGTTCGCCAAGGCTCGATGCAATAATCGGGACAGATAACCTGCTTGCGCTTTTAAAACGCGTCCCGGGCTCGTGTCGGGCTGAGTAACGAGCTTTGTCGAACTTAGGCGCTTTCTCTAATGTTCTCTACATTTTTTTTCCGCGTTCATCAGTGTCAACGCTCTTCGACATTGCGTGCGGAACAAGCGACACAATCGGAAGAAATGACACAAATCCTCGTCAAACTTCGAATTAAAATTTTACCCAATTTCTGTTTTAGATGCTGCTACATTTAAAAATTTGTTTAAAATATAACATTATGAATAAAATATAATTGGTCGCATTGATGTGTATAACAAGTCTGGATAAATATTTGCAAAGAATTAACAGAAACGTACAAAGAAGTTAACGAACTTCGCTAACGATCGTATTTTTACTGTATTACGGATTTTTTGGAAATTAATGTTTTTTCTTCTTTTCTTGCACACTTGCAAAATTTGCAGTCTTAAAATGTGTTTTCCCTAAAAATTATTCAGTTTGATTTTTCGATGAACATATTATGATCGGCACACAGGTTAGTGTTTTAAACCACATTACAAACGAATTATTATTGTGATTTTTCGTCCTCGAAATTGTGAATGCAGTTGAATGCACTCATTACTCAGCCTGACATTTTGCACGCGCGTGCCAATGTATTTCTACTTCTGTCAGATAATTTGTACGAATTATCTCGAGCAGATCAGACAGGCTAATTAATCGAATCTCTGAAAATGAGAATGAAGAAAGTCGAGAAAGCTGGAGAATCGAGCTATCTACATAATCGTGTTGGATAGCGGTCAAGTTGCTTAGCAGTGTAAATAATGTATGAAGTTTGAAAATGGTGTCAGAGGTAGATTCAGAAACGTGTAAAATTCAACCGACTGTGAGAAGAGGTTTAATTGGTAACCAGATTAAATTATCGATCTAAGATGTAATCGCCACTGTCGAATCAAAATTTGTTTTTTCTGTATCGAAAAACGGAGATTGACTTTCGTCATTTCAACTCTCAGACACTCTCGTTAAAAAAAAATAAAAGTCTGTTGTACAGGGTGTCCCAAAAATGTTTTCTAAAATTTTATCCATAGGGTGTCCCTTTGCGAAAATGTTCTCCGCGGCTTTATTAAGGAGATATTAACGAAAAACACGGACCAATCAGGGCGCAGCTATGGCGGACGGATCCCGATTCGGCCAATGCCAACGCCGCGCTCAGCGGGAGCAGTTGTACGGGCGCGCTGATTGGTCCGCACTCTTCGTTAATAAATCCTTAATGAAACCGCGGAGAACATTTTCGCAAAGGAAAAAGTTACTTCAAATGACCTTGGGGATCACCCCTTTTAAGGAAGGGAATTTTTAGGACACCTTGAATTGATTTTGAATTTCATTCGAATGCCACATACCTGGAAGAAGCTTTTCCAGGCAAACCGGGCTCGGCCCGTTTCTTCGGTACCTGTGACGAACTCGTGTTTTTCGTGGCGTTGCTAATACGCTTCGCATTAGCGTTCCTGAAACGCTCCAATCTCGCCTCCGCCTGTGATAGCTTCTTGGAGAGAATTTGTTTCGGAAGCTTGTCAGGAACATCCGCCATAAAATCCTCCGGGAATTCCTCGCTTTCGAGGTCGTTTTTAATGCGGTGCTTCAGCGTCTCGTCGTACTCCATCAAATGGAGCTTCGCCATCATGCGGTTCCTCTCGATTGTGTCCTCGTCCAGCACCTCTTCGATTTGTATCTGCTCGAGCGAGATTAAAGAGGAATATACACGCGAGGTTACACTGTACTTCTTCTTCTTCTTCAAGGTGTTAACCGTTTGCACTCGAAGCCATTTTAAGTCCAAAACGTAACATTTGCTCCGATCTAGAATATTTCTCTTCTACATATATTTTTCCATGCCATATACATACGAAAATGGTGCAATTTACTCGTACAATACTGAAATGTTTAGTAATTTATTGAATCGAAAGAAATTAAATAATGTAAAAAATATTTTGAATAATGGTACAGCAATTTTTAGTGGCGCCATTTTTACAGTCGCCATTCGAGTGCTAAGGGTTAATTCTTTAAAAGTAACTATTTCACAAAAATAATTATTTCATGAAAATAGTGTACACCCAAAGAAACAAATCTGTTGAATAATTCCTGACGGATGCATCGTTACAATCTCAATAACCGTAAATCGAAAACACTGGGAACCCGTCATTTCGACGAGTTTTCCCGGGACGATAAGTATTACGTTCGTCGCAACTCGTTTCAATTACACAAAAATTAAAATTCAACAAAAATCCCATCCATCGTCCACGATTATTTTTGAAAATTAAATTTCTCAGCGATACCGCCGTAAGGAACGCGAACTCGAACGGATAAACTTCGAGTTGATATTAAATCGAAATAATTACCGCTCGGGGGTCGATGTTAAAAGGAGCCACGCGAACATAACCGGGGCGAATCGAGCGCGCAGCATCGGCTTAGATTTACACGCGGCAGTTGATTTCTTAACCAGAAACAAATCTCGCTGGTAACGATGCTGTTACTCGAGCCACCCCAATTAAGAAGTTCGAGATCTTGCGGGCGCGCCTCGCTCGCTCGCTCGCTCGCGTTCCCCGTTATCTCGAGGGGAGATCGCAAGCCGTTAATTAATTACCTCGTCCCGATGATTTCCATTTGCATACTGCGAGACGTGATTCTCGTTCCCGAATTCGTCATCGTCTGGGTGCCGGCGACTGGACGGCGTGCCGTACGATTCCCGAGTGATTTCCTCGTGGTAAGAGACGATCGGTTTGCCGGCGTTTAGGTTGCTGTTCACGTCTGCCCGGGCCACTCGTTTCACAGTGACCGAGTGCCGGTTCACCGACGAATTTCCGTTCTTCTGAACGTTTCCGTTCGCCTGCTTCCGCGGCTTGTTCTCCAGCGGTTCCAGGGGGTAGCTCCTGTCGATCCCTTTCACCGTTGTCTGCCGTCTCTCGTCGAACATCTGCCTCACCTAAGCGTTATCATTCATTTTTCCTTTGTTCATTAGCTCCTGAACCCTTCGACCCCTCACAGACGACGCACAGTGGTCTGAGAACGCGATTTTACTGGACAAAAATCAAAATGTCATTGGAACTTTCTAAAAGATGGTAATCACGTGTTTTTGAGGTCACTGATAACGAATCCGCCAAAATGGCGGATTCAATACTGCGCACATATAGTCTGGAAATTCGCTTTTTGCGGTCAAAATTAAAGAGACACAGATATCGACATTTTTTAACATTTTTTTCAATATATTTTAGTTATTCAGTTTAACTAATATAACTAATATGTGTATAATATAATTATACGATTTATTTTATAATTATAATTATGTAATCATAAATAAATATGCTATTTACTTTACATATATATGTATATATATGCATAAATATGTGTTACTATACTTATATAACTATTGCTTTAAGCACATAAAACTCAGTAAAATCCTTCTGTATCGATAGTTCGACTCGAATATTCGGTTGAAGACTAACGCGATCGAAAAGAATTATGCAATTACTATGGTAACAAACAGGTTGCTCTGTTAAAACATCTGAGTGCGAGCCACCATTGAAGCGCCAAGTGGTTTTCGTGACCCGATAATAGCCAAACATCAAAATACCGCGGGCTTCTATTTCTTAATTATCGTACAAGGTGGCAGGAGGAGGCAGCTAAAATTTATATGCTCTTCTTCGCAATTGTTTAAACTTTCGTATAAAACAAGTCTAATGCTTATAACTCTTAATACTTTTTTTTAAACCCTTCTCAAAGTTTAAATTGTTACTAATATTGCAACATTTGCACATGGATTAAATAATGCTTAGAAACTCATTAAATACTGAAAGTATTCATTCAAACCTATTATATCATGTTGTATAATGAATTCTTAGAATAATTAGTTTCACTTTGAATTTCAGAATTTTGTATTCAAAACGTTACCCTCGACTCCACAATTATCTGAAATGAATAATATTTTGGATTTTTAAGGTTTGAAGTGTTTTCTTACTGTATAGCAAAACAGTTTTTCAAAATCTTGAAATTCGAAAATTGATTTTTCGCCAGTAAAATCGCGTTCTCAGACCACTGTGCGACGCGTCGTACCTCGCGCTGCCTCCGAGGAAATCATTCAAAATTGATGACTAGACTTGCGGATGACATGCATTTACGATAGAAACGTGTAGATCAAATACTACCGATTAAAAATGCTATCCTAGTATTTCCATACCATTCAAATTATTCAGAAAATAAATTAACGCTCACCTGTAGCACCTGTGCGATTAACCAGTTAAGCGTGTTTGACGTGTATACACGTCATTCAATATTCTATCGCTGTGCGGTTAACGTTAACGAATTGTTAATTCCTTATAGAATAAAAATGCAATTCTTTCTCATTTAGCTTTACAAGGGCTTTGGCTTTTATAATGGCCGCGTTTGGCCTGCGTTCGACGTGTATATCCGCCATAGCTTGATCTTAATTCCGCGCCGTGAGGGATTTTTCAAATTAAATTCCACGCTTAACTGGTTCATTCAGACAATTTTTTATTTCACACAAAAATCCCCAGTCTATTCATCACGGAAGGTCGGATTATCAATTTTATGCATTATCGGAGTCTCCGAGCGTGAAGAGTTGAAAGTCAACGATTCGCACGGTCTCAAAACTCAGTTGACAATTAAACTAGATGCACTCGTAGACTCCACGGTCGGAAACAAGGAATTGTCGCGACTGAATCGCTGTCGTCGTCCGAAATTCGCGCCATAAAAGATGTTCGAAGCGTTTCCCTTGTAATTCGGGGGAAACCTCTCGATGCTCCCGCGGGATCTAAACGTATTCAATTACCATAAAGTGGTCAGTACGCTGATGAACGAAGCGGAACGCATTCGCGTGGAGAGCAGCAGGCAAGCACAACGAACGAACGAACGAACAAGCGAGCGACCGAGCGAGCAAGCATCGTGCGCTCGGTGGCGTGCTCGCGCAAGCAAGAGGAACGAGGAGTGCGAATGCAATCTGCCGTGATTCCCAACATCGAAACGCCGCCCATTACACCATTCAAGAAAGCGTGCCGTGAAACCGCATTACGACAACGCTGTGCCCTCGAGTCGAGCCGAGTCGAATCGAGTCGAGCCGAGCCGAGTCGAGACGCGTTTACACGCGAAGAAACCACTCACCTTTCCACCTTGCGAGGTCGAGGTTGTGTGGCTGTTGCTCGAGGTCTTTGTGACGGTGTGCTGGCTGACGGAGGAGCCATAACTCGAGCCGTTCGAGCCGGCGCTGCCACGTTGCACCACTTGATAAGCCCGTTGCTGTTGCTGGTCGTAAAGCTGCAACAACTTCTGCTCCTTCTCCTGGAGCTGCTTCTGCTGGAACCGGGCCTGCGACAGCCGTAGATTCCCCTTAGATTTTATCATACTTAGGACGGTGACCTCCCCTGGAGAGGATCCCTCCGGAGTTGTCTGATCGTTGACTAAGCTTAGGTTTGAATGCACTCTGTCTCTCTCCGAGCAGTCACTTTTAGCTAATCGTTAAGTTTATGGCCTCGGGGAATCACTAAGCGGAGGGTACTCAACGATTCGAAGTGTGAAGAATCATAATTGAAACGAAGCCATTCTACCTTCGATGGAATCAGTTCTTCAGAATTCTTTAATTGCGCGATTGATCGAGTTACAAGTGCACTGTGTCTTCCTACGAGTCTGCTGCGTAACTTTAACATTGTACCTACATTTTTAAGCCTGATAATTTCTCTTAACACACCGTTCTTTCTAACTTGAAAATATTTTTATCGCAACTTTCTCAACTCCAATTAATCTCGAGATTATCTACTTTTTTCTCGAGGCTCGGAGAACCTAGTTTACAAAGCACTTAAAAAGGGTTTTTGTATCGACTAATCTCTCGAAGCATATTTTTTCGTGTAACCGGGAACAAACTTCTACAGACACTTCCTACAAAACTCTGCTCCCATTTCTCGCTTCTTACAAGTATCTTCTGTCTATCTCTTTCCCCTCCACCTCTGATCAAACGTCAAATTCCTTAAATCTCTTCGCCGTTCCCAAAGTTCCCTGTTTTCACAACAGGGGTGAACCTCTTCGCGTGTATCCCCTCGACTGTTCAACGAACCACCATTGATTTTCCACCAAGTACAGTCTCGATTCTTGCAAAAGAGTGTCCCTTGGCTGGAGCACCCTCGGGAAACTCTAAGGACAATCGCTTCGAAGTTGCAACAATGTGTCTCGCTCGTCTCTCGTCGAACTCTGGCCGACGCAATTAAGCCCTCTGCACACTGAGCCAATTATCGTGACTCTCCTCGATACCTGTCCTCTTTTTCCCCGAAAATTCCGAGCGACTACTCGATTAACGTTCGCAAAGAGAGAAGAACAAACCGGGAAGTCGAAGAACGCGGTTGATAATCGACCACCGATATTTCTTCATTATCTGCTCGATCAACGTATTCGTTAAGTGAACACTCATAGAGAATCGCGCGGTACACGTTGCGTTTTAGGAGTCACTCGCGAGGTGCAACGATTCATAGAATAATTAAGAAGTTTGAAACCGGTCGTCTGAACTGGACGCACTGAAAAATTCGAAGACGATCAACAGGATACAATGAACGGAGACAATTATCGCGATCTCTTGTGGATATACCGATTCCTCTTTCTTTTTCGGAAACCGTGCCCGATTAACGCCTAACCCGTTCGGAAGAACAAACCGGAAAGCCGAAGAACGGTTGATTATCGACGACCGCGGATCAACTAATTGCACAGAGCCTTCGTACACGATCGGATCGATCGGCTGGGCGGCTGCTCGTCGAAATAATTAAACGAAGTCGTGATTCACAACCAGAGTTAACGCCGGCCGGCCTGCGACTCCTGGTTAACCGCGGCTGATCCGAACTATAGCCTGCAACCCCGAGGCGCACTATAGCCTGCACCCCCGGCACTGCAACCGATACATATGCGGCCCTAGGCGAGCGCGTCGGCCGCTGTGCAATCTCATCGATTCCTTTTAACCTAGATGCGAAGGGGTTAGTAAACTCGTTACCACCTTCCCCCGCACCGGCTAAAGTGGATCGTTCTCCTATCCCTTAATTTGACACGCCGCGCCGATGCGATTACGCGCGATGCTTCAGCCGAGCTCTTTCTGCTACCGAGTGTCGAAACATCGAAATTCCCCTTGTTCCAGTCCCGCGAACCTTGTTATCGATCCCTCGTGCTCTATCGAGAGCTGTTTACAAAACACTGCGATCGATGCGCACTTAATATCCATAATGCGTGCGCGACTCGCCGTAATTTCATCAGTTTGTGCTGTTTGTACTCTTTGCGACACAGGATTTCAGATAAAAAATTTTTTGAATGAAACAAAATTGGTATATTAAAAATGTTAGTGCAATAAACCTTCCGCTTGTAACAATTGGCCAACCGGTAATGGCGTGTTGAATGTTGCCAACGCGAGTGAATACATTTGTAACATTGCTCGAAGACATTACCAACTGCTTTACGTAAATAAGACGAAATACAAACCTATGCACATGCGGCTATTGCAAGATTTCGAGGTGGGACTAGAAATGTCCCACCGTGCCGTAAAATACATGAAAAAGGTGCCCCAAAGAGTTCATGATGTCCATTTCACGTGCGCACGTGTAATTAATACAGTGTTTTCTCGATACATGTCATACACACAGGTCTTGTCAGCGACATATATCGTCCAGGAGATACTATTCTTTGATCCAAGCTGAAGGCCGTACCCGACCCGTATTATGTTTACACTCCTCGAGCTTCGAGGCCCCTCACGGTGTATATCCCGTGGTAGTGGGGATAGTTCTGCGACTTTAATCAGGTAGGTGTTTGCGACATGTATCGAGAAAATACCGTGTGTCTGTGTTCTAATCCGTGTGCGTTTAAATACACGGGGGTACATGTTAATCGACATAATTCTCTCAACGAACTACATGTTTTGTCAATTGCATTACTGTAGAAATGGAATTTTCTTACAATTATATATATATATATATATATATATATATATCGTTTATTTAGGTCATTAGCAACCACATCGATTACAATTGAATATAAAAGAGAAGGTTACAGTTAATATTTACGTTGTGGTGGGTTACAGCAAAAAACAAATTTATAACATTTTATATATATCGATCGATTTAAAAAACGAAAGGACGTTTCCAATATTGTTCTCGTTTAAATTTGTCATTAGGTCATTTTCGATGGAAAATCTGGATCGTTGAGAAGAGAATTTAGGACATTCGAGTAGGATATGTTGGATGTTGTTGGACACGGCGCATTGTTAGAATCAGTATAGCGCACAGACGTCGTCCCGGAATTGTTAAATTCATTTGAAATTTTCCCTGACCGTGTTCGACTCGGTTCGGAAAGGAAAAGTGCGGACGATACGCGACGGGGTACGCGGATCATAGTAAACGAGATCATGCTCAGGACCGAAGGTGATCGTACTAGAAAAGCAGCCGTCTTCGCCGAAAGATCAGGCATTGTTCGATAATCAAGAGGAAACTGCTAATTGGGTACCGGTCGAATCGGTGAATCGGCAATCAGGCAGCTTGCTAATTGATTTATTCCTAATGAGCACGTACCGCCGGTCGCTTTGCTTTGTACACGTGTCCTGTGTGCGTACGGGTTCGAGACAAGACCAGTCGTGGGTGCGTAATTCGTAATGATAACGAGACGTTGATTGGACGCGTTAGCGTTCGAGGTTGTAACGGGGTCGTAAAACATTTTCACCGTCACAATTATCCGCGCGTTATCCGCTTCGATTGTCCCGCATTCCGCTGATTGATCGGGCACGGGTTTGTTATAATCTCGAGGGATAGAACAATCGTGCGAGTGTTCCGCGAGAGGCGAATTCTTTCGCGACGGAGCTCATGCTCCAGACTGCTGCGAATCGTCTCGGTTTAATTTATTAACCAATTAACGCTAGAACCGGCGGGGAATTGTATTTCAGTTGCAAACTTTAGTAGATTCAGCTGTAAACGTTTAGTAGATGAGGCCCTGTTCGGTTGAGTTATACAGTGGTCACTCTATATATGTCCCAAATGCCTAACCGATAAAAGTCCCAGACCTATCCCCACTGCCCCATAACAAAACTTCCATATTTTTCATTATTTCCTGTTTTCGTTATTGTCCTTTTCTACGTTCGGCGTGGATCTAAGAATAGTATCTCCTGGCCGATATATGACATATATGTATATAGAGTAAACACTGTACAGGGTGTCCCGAAAGTGTACTTCCTTGAAAAGGGAGATTCCTAGGCTCCATTCAAAGTAACTTTTTCCTTGGCGAAAATCTTCTCCGCGACTTTGTTAGGGAGTTACTAATGAAAAACACGGACCAATCAGAGCGCGGGTACAGCGGACATCGACGTTGGCAGTGGCTTTTATTGGCTTCATGCTCGGGTGAATATTTTTTATTGGCCAGTTACAAGCAAGGAGAATCAAAGTGAAGGGTTGGAATAATTTCAAAAAATTCACTGGTGCTTCAAAAAATTGGAAACGGAGAAAGAAAATAAACGGAGGGGTGAATGAGTTATTTTCAGCCTTGCATATTCGTGGTACTCGTGCGCGTCAAAGGCTTTTCGAAAGGTTTATGTCAAATCTAGAGGACTTTAAAGGTTTGTGTTAAACGCGTGACGTGGCCAGCGATTCCGTGACTCCGTTAGATCGCGATATCTGTTTCGCGTTCCGTAATTTGTGAACCGTTTACAAATCGTTGGCCGTCTGCCTACGTAACGTTAACAATCGATCGAAATTAGAAACACGCGAACCTCTTCCCAGCGAGTTCATGGAAAGAAGTTCGAATTATTCTTGGCCTGCAACCTGGCCGAATAAACTATGCACGTAGAAAACTACAGTGGAACAATTCACCTATCCTGCAACTAATAATTTTCATTGATTTCCTCCCCGACAAAAAGATTAACACATAGTACGTTACAAACTATTTGCTGGATTACGAGTCTGTTACAGATTGTTAGATATTAGAATAGATTCGATAGATTAAATTTCATACTTAACATACAATCAAACAATATCAAAACAATCAAATAATTCAACTGCAAATAATTACGCTCAGGAAAGGTTTTTGTTACTCAAGAAGTAAACACGATTTTGAAATAGACACAAGTCTCGTTCGTGTTGACTTTCCCTTCGATTTGCTATGTCTCTCATCAGTTATTAAACAATCTTTACCACGTGCTCTACCAAGACCATGCAAGCCGTAAAATATGCCAAGGTCAAGCAGTAACCGAGCAAACTGCAGAAAGAGTCGTTCAAGAATCATGACTGAACAAAGTGTGTCAGAAAATCTTCAATAATGAGCCCCCACCACAAATAAATTAACTCTTGAATTTTACCTGTTCAAGTGCATTACATCAAAATATTCACGTTAAACATTGACTTAGTGAATATCCCGTGGTCTAGCAACTTTTTTACCAGAAACTTTCATCGCACGAAAAAAGTTTCCGAAAGGTTGTTCCAGCCTGTTGATAGCAATAAGCTCTAGAACCACTAAAGTTCGACAAACACGTTTTTCTAGAAAAGTTACTTCGAGACAGAGAGTCCAGGATTGAACAACAACACCGTGGTCGATCGTTGCGAGCTCAAATCTCAGCATCAAATAATTCACTTTGCGCCTTTTTATCTATTTCGTGATTGCGGTGCAACGCGGCAATTCTCTTCTTTCGATCACCATAAACAATTTCGCCAGGGACACGACGCAGCACAATACGATTGCGTTGAAATCAGAACTCAGACCTAATCCAAATCATTCATTCCGCGCCTTTTTATCTATTCTTGATTGCGGTGCAACGCTGCGATAAAACGCGCTGGAATTTTGTTCTCTGGAGCCCCATACCATACACCATGTTCACGAAGGTTACGATACACAGCAAAATAAAATTGTGTTGAAATCTAAATCCAAGACCAGATTAATATACTCCGTTAATTAAGATTAATAGACGCCGTTTTCTCCATTTTTAACCGCACAGTCTACAAAAGGCGCTGCAATTCTGTTCTTTCGAAGCGCCACGTTTAGGCCCGTTCGCCAAGGTTACGGATGCAGGACGATATAATCGCGGTAAAACAAAGGCGTAGCAAAGCTGGGGGAACGAAAACAGATGTCAGGAAATTTTTATGCCCGAAAATAGCGGGTCGGTGGAAAGGCTTGTGCGTGGGTGTGACTGAGACTCGACGCGTAAGACGAGTACGTTCAACTTGCTCTTAAATAAGACCCTGGGTTACCACGAAGAAGGAGAGAGATAGAGAGATAGAGATAGAGAGAGAGAGAGAGAGAGAGAGAGAGAGAGAGAGAGAGAGAGGAAGATGAAGAAAGTCGGTGGACGAGGAGGAGAAGGGAGGAAAAAATTGATACGTTAAAGAAATAAGAAGCTGCGAAGGAAAGGAGGTCAACGCCGAATGTTGCGCAAGAAACCGCACGACGCTTTCCAGTTCGACTCTTATCGGGAATAATATTCGATGAAAATCGAGAAAACAGTGCCGATGAACCGAGGACAGTGTTGGGACGAGCTGATGCTCGTTTAGAAGCTGCCATAGTTCGTCGTGGCGACGAATAGTGTCATTTTCTTGACGCATTTGCACCAGATGATGCGTATCGTGCGTTTTACACGCTCCTGTCTTAAAATCAGCGGATAAAACGTTACAAATGGTTCAATTTCACTTGTGACACATCGTAATGGATGAGAACTGTTAAGAAAATTGTTAAGAGAAGCAGGTGTTGATCTAGAGGCTGTCGTCTTCGTCGTGGAGACGAATGATGATGCATATACGAGTGTGACACACTTGTCTTAAAATAAATGGACAAAATATTGGGAATGTTTCAATTTCTCTTCGGGTATGTTACAATCGATGAATTAGAAATATTAATTAGTTAAAAAGTTATAGTATTTATCTCATCATTAATATAAAACTGTGCGTACACGTCGAATCTCTCTTCGGGTATGTTACAATCGATGCTTCGGGAATTAGAAATATTAATCAGTTAAGAAGTTACAGTATTTATCTCGGCATTAATATAAAATTGTGCGTACACGTCGAATCTCTCTTCGGGTATGTTACAATCGATGCTTCGGGAATTAGAAATATTAATCAGTTAAGAAGTTACAGTATTTATCTCGGCATTAATATAAAATTGTGCGTACACGTCGAATCTCTCTTCGGGTATGTTACAATCGATGCTTCGGGAATTAGAAATATTAATTAGTTAAGAAGTTACAGTATTTATCTCGGCATTGATATAAAATTGTGCGTACACGTCGAATCTCTCTTCGGGTATGTTACAATCGATGCTTCGGGAATTAGAAATATTAATCAGTTAAGAAGTTACAGTATTTATCTCGGCATTAATATAAAATTGTGCGTACACGTCGAATCTCTCTTCGGGTATGTTACAATCGATGCTTCGGGAATTAGAAATATTAATCAGTTAAGAAGTTACAGTATTTATCTCGGCATTAATATAAAATTGTGCGTACACGTCGAATCTCTCTTCGGGTATGTTACAATCGATGCTTCGGGAATTAGAAATATTAATCAGTTAAGAAGTTACAGTATTTATCTCGGCATTAATATAAAACTGTGCGTACACGTCGAATCTCTCTTCGGGTATGTTACAATCGATGCTTCGGGAATTAGAAATATTAATTAGTTAAGAAGTTACAGTATTTATCTCGGCATTGATATAAAATTGTGCGTACACGTCGAATCTCTCTTCGGGTATGTTACAATCGATGCTTCGGGAATTAGAAATATTAATTAGTTAAAAAGTTACAGTATTTATCTCGGCATTGATATAAAATTGTGCGTACACGTCGAATCTCTCTTCGGGTATGTTACAATCGATGCTTCGGGAATTAGAAATATTAATCAGTTAAGAAGTTACAGTATTTATCTCAGCATTGATATAAAATTGTGCGTACACGTCGAATCTCTCTTCGGGTATGTTACAATCGATGCTTCGGGAATTAGAAATATTAATCAGTTAAGAAGTTACAGTATTTATCTCAGCATTGATATAAAATTGTGCGTACACGTCAATAGCCCCAGCTTAATGTTTGCGCAAACTAGTTGCGTTGCATTTGACAGCTCTTGTCATTCACTTTGAACGAGACGTGCGATTTGATCTGGCGACAGACAGAACGATCGTTTACACGTTCGCAGAAACAGCCACAGCGAAGGTAAAAGATAAAGAAAAATTGCGACCCTTTAGGTCGACAGCTCGTTTCGGCAACACCGGCGTTAAATGAAGGACATCGGGGGAATACGAATGATCCGGCCTGTTGGCGTTGGAAAAAAAGGCGAGACCAGAATCCTGGCCTGTTGTTTCGAAAACCGCCAGACACCGGAGCGGTGTCGCGAGTATCGTGGAACGGAAAAGGAGAGGTTTACAGCGACGAGAGCCGTCCGAGTGACACGTGAACGACACTCGAACGGCATACTGGAGAGCAAAAGGAACACGGGAGAATGCGACTTCCTCTGTAGATGGTCATGTGTGTCAGTACCGCAATGCTGTGGCGTCTTCTATCCCCGGATCAAGTGCGAGCCACGAACGATCAGCTGGTATCGCTCTTCCCACATCAAACAGAGAGAGTCCTGCGCGTGCACGGAATTTTAATGCCCGTTTCGACGAACCTCAAACTCGCGTCGACACTGTTTTACCGATCCCGATAGAAACCCGGAGAATTTTGGGGATCAACTGTCCCGAGTCCATCTCTTTTAACCCTTCATCGCTAGACTGGATCTCTTTCGTTAGCAGAATTTTCTTCGTTACAAATGGAGACATTTCCTTGGGACTCGTGTTAGCATTCAAGTGAATCTTTCAGGCTTACATAGTGAAATAATGGATCACATTAACAGAGGTTGACTGCCATGTCAATTTTGTCAGCTTCTAGTACCTACAGATTTTAGTGTATTATACTGTATGCTTAGAGGTACCCATAAGTAATCAATTATTTGCAAAGAATTTGTTTTGCCTTCGGTTCTGTACCGATCGATGAAGAGGAAACACGCATTCTTTTACAGTTTTCGGCGAAGCAGCCTGTGTTCGAAATATTCTAAAAAGTATATTCATTTTCATGCGGGATTTAATGCAACGGTGACAACAAAGAAAATTTGCGATGTTTACGGAGATGCGTTGAAGGTGAGCAAGAGTCAACGTTGGATTTTTATTTTCGGTTCAACAAACAATTGTAATGTGAGAACGGACACGTGTAAACAGACAATGTCTTGCCCAATGTATGTACTTTTGACATTAGAAGGTCAAAGCATTAAACTTGTTAACGTCGAACGTCGTTGATGACATGCGATGTGTATTTGATTACAGGTCTTTCAAAGTTACCGGCGATCGATCGATGTTGTTAAATATTGGAGCCGGTCTTCCGAGTTGAATCAGCAGATACGATTTCAACGTAACCGTAAATGTTACTGTACAAATAACAGTTCTAGAATACTTTAAACCCCCCACAATTTCTGTCAAAGTTGACCGAGATGAAGTTGGCAAAGATTTTACTTTTTAGTTTATATGCCTGTTGATTTTAATCATTTGTTGCATTATTCTCGACTTATGAAAATTATCAAAAAAATAGAAATGCATCGTCGTTTAGCATATGTTCCTTACAATCGATGCAAGAAACTTTTATTTTGCATAAAAATCCGCTGTCTAGTACTAACATTTCCTAAACTGTACTGCGTCGTGGACATATGGTAAAATGAATGTGCAATAAATTTGGAAAAAAATAATTTCAGAAAAGGTACCATGTCGTCTAGGTTAGAGTACTTGGCCGTCAATTCTTGAGCCGCCCAAGACGTCTGCATGTCCATATGAACTCCCCGGGCCTTCAATTCTTTCGTCTGAATGCGCGCCGCATTTTTGCCGGCCTTTTTCCGTTCTTTGCGTTTCATCCTTAAATCTGCCGCACTATTGCGCCGATAAATAATACGAGTCGTGCCTTCTCATAATGTCCGTCCCTTTCTTCGCCGCAAGAAGAGGGCAGTACCTTATCTTCCCCATGTCTCGCTCTCGGGCTCTATTCTTCGGCGACAAAATAAAAGATTCAGGACACACTATCCTTTCATATCACAGTCCATTGTTCACCGGCGTAATAATAATACACGGTTACACTTTACACGCGCACGGCCGCGCGCCCGCGCGCTCTCTGGATCAACACTTCTCGAATTGCACGTTTACATTCGCCAGCTGATGAATATATCGCTGCAATCGCGAAACGCAATACGAAACGTTACCTTCAGCCCTTGAACATGATCTCCGCGAATGTCAAGTTCCTGCGAATGTTTCCCCGCTGAAATCGCGGGGTTGGTAAATTTCCGAGTCGACCGTCATTAGTGCTTCACCCTCGAAAATTGTTAGTACATTTTTTTATATTAAATCGTTATTAAGAATGGTAATTATACGCACCTATGTGTGAACGTTAATGGAAATGCAATTCTAAATTGATAGAGAACATTTTCTTTTATATTTCAACTTTCAATTTGTTAGGTATACTACTATTATTGTCCAATAGTGATTTCACAAGAGAAATTTTAAACTAATCCATTTTTAGTTGCTTCAAGCGTCCAACTAAAGAGAATATACTTTTCAAAAAAGATTCAATAGAAACATTCAGATTGGTAATGCTCAAACAATTGGACTAGTGAAGTGTAATTTAAAACAGAAACATTAGGAACGACATTTGTTAATGGTAGATTATTCAGATAAGATTTCGCAATTCTGAAGCCGATGCGAGGAACGATTCACGACTGGAAATCGCGACTGACGTAGACATAGAGCAAATGTGTAAAATATGAGAGAGATTAGTGTGAAAGAAGAATTGCGGCTGTTGTGTAGAATTTATTGTAATCCCCGAGCGAGAATTCTTCGACAGCGAGGGATCAAGGGAGAATGACAAACTCACTCAAGAAAGATAGAACAACGGCAGTGCGAGGGTTACCATCATAACTGCGTTGTTACCGACCCCGGTTTGCTTATGTCCTATCGACGCGCATGCGCGACTTTCCTACCCTTACATCGTTGATAGTCGTGGTTACTGCAAGTCGTGACTATTGAGACTAGAACGCTGTGCAACGCATTCGTGGGTTAGACTTCGTTGCAGATGCAACTTGTGATCCCTCGCGAAAATGGTACTCGTAAAATCTATGCGACATTATCTTCTCAAAGAAAGTAATGAGCTTCCAATGAAAATGGAAATTGCTACAGTAAGCAGCAAAACTGATTACACACTACTTGAAACAGCATAAATTGAAAATTTTAAAAATGTGTTCTATTGACTCGAATAAATTATATCCACGGTGAAAATTTCACCGATATTGGTTACTTGGTAACTTTACGAGTTATAAACGATTAAAAGTGCGATTTTTCGAAAATCGTGAAGAATGGCAATTTTCCCACTTTTAATCAATATCCATGAAATTTTCAGCATGAATATAATTTATTCGAGTCAATAGAACACATTTTTTAAATTTTCGATACAGGCTCCGATAAAAAAGCTGAAAAAACCAACTTTTACTATTTCTTTTGCGATTCCGACCAACTCAAATTTTTTTACACCTCGTCTAATAAACTAATCCTTCTAACTTCTCAAAAACACTAAAGTTATTTGGACTAATTTGAAAAACGTTATGCTGTTTCAAATAGCGTGTGATCAGTTTTGCTCCTTACTGTATATTTGCCTCAAATGTGAAGTTGTATTTTTACCTTTTTGTTATTTCAGTCACGACCGTGGCTTTTTATGTTTTCCATTAACATTTTGATTGAATCGCTCGCTTCAGAAAATATTTATCATTCGACGCGCTCCGATATACAAATATAAATTCAGCAGAGTGCAGTAATTGATTAGTATTCACTGTCCATCGCTCCGGGAAATGTTTTAATCAAATAAATGAGTTCCAATGAGTTGGAGGGACACTGGAGTTCAAGGCCAGTGTGTCAAGGCTCTCCGGAAATGACGGAAACATCTATGAAAACGTGACCCGTCGGAAATATATTGGAATTCAGGGAACTACAGTCATTATCGGAGAATTGCACAATAAAATAATTACTCTGCTTGTGACGAAATTAAAATATTTCAATAAACCCGTTTACCTGTAGAAATTGAAATTTTGTTCTTCTCTCAAATATTAAAATACCATAAATTATGCGTGCAGTAGGAATATTACTTACCTAGGTTGAAATTATTAAAAATGTGACATGGAAAATTAATGTAGTAGTTTTATACAATAGATTGTCCCAAAGCTGCGTGGAATTTATCAATAGGGACGGCTCCGGTCATTATAACTTAAATGCTTCTCTGGCAAATTTATTTTAAGACTTGAACTATATTATTTGGCAATGCTCGGAGCGTAAGTCCTCAAGCGTAGCTTCCCTGGAATTCCTTCTTAAACGCAATTATATGCACCGCGAATGCATTTTTAAGCAGACCGAATATTGCAAGAATAATGTTCGTACACGAAAAAGTTTGCAATATTCAGTCACAATTTAATTGGAAAATCTATTTCCACAATCTTCAGTCACAATTGCACGGTATTATAATTAGGCATTTCACCATTTGCAGCAATAAAAAAGTTCATTCAGTTAACAACTTCGTTCAGACACGCGAGATTAATTTAACGCGCTCGTTGCAAGAGCTTCAAACATCGCGACTTTTATTACTGCCGTACTTTTCATTCACTACTCGGAACTAGCGCAACGCGCACCCACGTAATTCTTTAAATTGCTGAAAGTTGATGCACATTTCGTCGAAAAACATCTGGCCGAATGCACGAGAAATTTCGAGGCACAACTCGCGTGTCTCGTTGATGCAAGCCGGATTATTTAGAATTTCCCTTCGCGCTGCATTGAAATTCAAAGTTCAAGGTTCCCGGGATAGGATTTACATAAAACGTCCGCATAGTTCCCGCGCTTTGTTGGAATACCGCGAATTTAATTTAAACTACATTAATTGCAACCGTGAAACGACGCTCGCGGAAAAAATTCCCCTCGCGACGGCGTTTCACACTTCACGGATACCGAGGGTCTTATTAAATCGGATATTCAAAGGGTTTTCGGGAAATGCTGTTAAAATCACCCAACGGTACACTCAACTCATTTGAGTATTGTAAGAAAATGGGACATAAAAAATATCGCATAATTCTCTGTTTATTCTACGAACTTATTTTTAGCGTGCAGAAATTCGTACAGACGAATCGGAAGCGGCGTTATTATGTATATCGCGCGTAGAAATTTATTGAAATGTATTCGCCGGTTCCCGCATCGGTTATTCAACTTGTTGACCGAGCGATTCAGAAAATAACTTTGATATTGGCAACTGGTGTTGTGTTCCTATTGTTCCTGTCCGCGAAAATACAGAAACGCGCGCGCTCGCGTGCGCGTGGACGTGTGTGCACACGTGGTACCCCTAGCGAGGATGCAAGGCATCGCGGAGTCGTTACGATGGTCGACAGACCGAAAACCAATCATCTCGCACGACCGACGATGCTCTCGAGGAACCTTGAACTCTGCACTCGACTAACAAAGTTGGAATTTCTACGTGCCAGGGACGAATCCCTCGAATTTCCTGCTCATCCCGCGAATTGCAGTACAGAGTAAAAAACTACTCCCCCGATGCCGAATGGAACATGATACGGACCATGAAACCCGAAAACGGTCGCCTCCTCTTATGTCTCATCTAAAATCCGCCTAAATGCTCATCCATAAACCAGCTCCTTCCATCTCATTCACCGTGCTTCTTGTTTTTGAAAGGAAAACGCAACGCGATTTCTTTAAATTATCAGAATACTCGAATCTTTCAAATAATCTGTCGCAAATTATATTTCTTCGTGAACTAATTCGATACTGAACATGACTGTTTAATTTCCTAGATTTGATGACCGTGATCATGATAAATTGACATGCATAAGAAATGGTCTCTTGGATTTTTATTCCTTGAAATTGTTTACGTAAATTACACGAGAGATATTTCTCGTACGATCACAGAGAAAACAATTGAAAAGTCTGTTTTTTGGTGGAACACGCGGTAGAATGACGTTTTAAAATTTTTCCTTCTTTCTCGCCACGTTTGGAGCTCTCTGTGAAAAAGTCAGCACTTTTGAAATGTATGAAGTAGAACTATAAATGTAAGCGTTTAATTTCCAAGCTAATATTTTCTTTGACCGTCATGATACGAAGAATTCTTGTGCAATTTAAAGGAGAATGTTCTTACTGGATTCAAACCATCTAACAGATACCGAGAGGCTGAATTAAAAGAAGTTGAAAACCACAAAATCTGGTTTAAATATTCAAGAGCCCAAAGTCGATGTTTCTTGGTTAAAAATTATTTTTGGAACGTACTCGCGATCTCGACACTATTTTTATCGCACATACAATATGTTTGCATCTTCAGAAATGAAATAAACACTCGACACTTTGTTTAAGCACGCGCGTGAACGTCGTGTCGAAACGTTTCCAGCAATTAGTAAATCCAAGTTGGCGTATTAGAATCGAGCGAGCCAAATCACTCGATTATTCGGCACAACTTGTGTTATATATTAATTAACGTTTTCGCGAAACCGAAATCCAACCGACGCGCGAAACTGTGTTAAATTCTCTCCCGACTTCGCCGAATTGGCTTTCGCCGGGCAATAAATTTCCAACCAGCTCTTCCTCAAATCGATCGAGTGATTCCGAATCGAGATTAATTAATGTTCCGTTAACGTTGCGACGCGTGTACCGCGATTCATGATCGCGAGCGCTGCACGCACGACACAGAAACCGAGCTCCGCATGAACCTCGATAAAAGTTCATTAAACTGTTCCCATAATGCAACTGTGTGCTGCTACGTTATACATAGCCAGGAAAATGCTCACACAGAAACAGCACCGGCGCATCTCCATTGTAGTTTTGGTTTTCTCGAACCTGGCAGAGAAAAATATCTCAAAATATTGACAAAAAATATTTAATAACGCTGAGGAATTTCTCGGGTTTCATTGTCTGCATCAAAATTTATATTCGTTTGAAAATGTACAGGGTGTATAAAAATTATATGTCACGACCACCATAGCGTGATTCTACACCTCCGGATCGGTGGAGATCTGTGAAAAAAATGCACCTTGACCTCGAAAATTAAAGTCAAAGTGTCGAGAAATTTGAGTGATGAGTACTGTACGATGCAATAAAAGAAAATTTTTCGACACTTTGACCTTTATTTCCAGGGTCAAGGTGAATTTTGCGGTGCATTTTTTAAACAGATTTACACCGATCCAGAGGTGTAGAATCACGCTTTGGTGGTCGTGACATATAATTTTTGTACACCCTGTACAGTGTTGTATAAATAAGGTTGAGGAGCTTTTCTTGGTTCCATGTTAATTGCCATGTCGAGCACAGACGACGTCACAGGTGACATTAAATTTGGCCAAGTTCAGAAATTCGTTTCTATTAAATTCTTAAGATATTTAGTATGCAAAAGGGTTGAAGCACCAGGATATATTTTAAATGTGTAGTTTAGATTCCATTAATTAAATTGCTTCCGGGGAATTTTGAGATTGGGACGTTTTCTCTTGATGAACACAGCGCATTAGTACATAAGCCGGGGCGTTTAGTTTCGCGGCCGACTGTCTACGGATAAATAGTCCGGAACTAACACCGTTTCCAGGAAGAAGAGCGGGCGCCTTGATCAGGGACTTCAATCTCTCGAAGAACATTCTGATTTCACGCGCGCGCGCGGGGAAAGCCCTCGACCGCAACCGAAAGCCGAAAGCGGGGCCCGAGTAACCGTGGAAATTGTTACAACCGAAATCCATTCGAACGTCACGTTAAAAATCGCGTGGTCTCTACGGACCCCGGGGTCCTTTTGCGACATTGTTTAATTACTCTGTCGTAATCAAGTTACGAGCACGCTGATTCCGAGGAACGGTTCGCCGTGACCGAACTCGTTTCACGGAAATTCTGTTCTGCACCCACTGTGACCACGAAAGCAGATATTAATTATATAAAACAGCAATTATTCCAAGTTCTATTCCACCGAGAGAAGTATTTTTTAATCGGGAAATTCTTTATCCAACCGAGCTTATAATTTGCAGTGTACGTTGAATAAGACACACAAAACTATATTTTATGCTAAAACGGTACAGCAAATTTTCTAATTAGAAATCACAAAAATTGGACTCTAAACTGTAACAAAGACCCAACCATACCAACTGGGGGTTATAATTTTAATAGGTCAGGAAATCGTACAAACACTGTTGTTTAACACGTCTGCTACCATCGTTAAAATGTTTTATCGAACGCAGTTCAGCATCTTTATGAAACATTAAAACAATTTAATGGAAGTCAGTCATGAAGTGTCTGAATATTACTAGACTTCAACTAGTGAAGTGTTCAACAGCCTTCGAGCACAGAACAATTAGAATCAGTGTACCGGAATGAATCAGTCAAAGACAGAAACGATGCTTCTCCGAATTTTTGTCCCCAGAACGTGACAAAAGGGCAAAGCAAAGAATTTCGCTAAAAAATTCGCGCGCATGAGAATACCTCGACAAAAGCGTTTCGCGGGATGGAAACGGAATCGAAACAGGTGTCTCGCGGTAAGCACCTGAATATTTCCAAGGAAACAAAGGATAATTTGGAGAGCGCCGGGCAGCGAAGCAGCAGAGCCGTGAATGGAAATATCAGTCTCGTGTTCCATTTGCTCGATGACGTATTAAAGTTCACGAACCCGCTGTCGATGCATATATAGAGGTCGCGCCTCGCGCGCCGCGCCGGGTTTCGGTTTCAATGAAGAGTCGTGAAACTTTCTAAGCGCGAACTACTTTGCTCGCGTGCGCGATAAGCATAGTCGGCGAAATTACTTTGCATCACTACACGCGCCATTTACTCGCTCGCGGACGATGCGATGGTGAACGCCGAGCTGAAACCGTACCAGAACACCTCCGTTAGGGACACGATCATCGATCCCCTTATTTACGGTGACGCATTGTGCAACTCCACGTCTCTGACCACGTTGCGACACCTGGATTCTATGTTCTCCGAACCTGGACGACTGCCGCCGATTCGCTTTGTAAACACGTCGAACCGGCTACCGAGCCTTATAAACCCGTTGAAATTATGGTCTTGTTGCGACAGTGCCGGAGCATCGATGTTTATCATATTGTTACACGAGCTGCTCACCGCGAAACTGCTGCGAGTCAATATTAGTCCAATTACAGGCAATACTAGTCTATTCGGACACTGTTAAAAAGACGATAACTTTTTTAATATATATATATACAGGGTGGCCCACATAACTCTGAACAGCTCAATATCTCGAAAACTATGCCATCGATTTTAAAGTTCTTAGCCTTAAATTGCATGGAACTGAAGGGCCTTTCTGACTACATAAACGTGAAGTGGCCTCCCTTCCCCTTTAACGGGGGAGGGGAGGTACCTTTGTAATTTTAAATGGAACCCCCTATAAAATGTTACATATTTAGATTCTACCGAAAAAAAAACAAGTCAATTTTGTCTGAAACATTTTTTTGTCAGATACTTCCATGATGAGATATAACAGTTTGAAGTTTCGAGTTGTAGGTACTTGAAGCGCTCGGAAATAGCGTTATGGAATTATACGCGCTTCATAATTTAGAAACATTTCATAATTTAGAAAAGCGGCTTAGTAAAGCTGTCACTAATGAAAGTAATAGTGCCGGTATTCTTGCTGCAATTACATTAAATCCTCATATTAGTCAACGTACACTTGCACAAACATCACATATTAGTCGTTCATCAATTCAACGAATTTTGAAACGGCAAAAGTATCATCCATATCACATGGTTTTATCACAAGAGCTTTCGATAGCAGATTACGATCACCGCGTAAGATTTTGTGAGTGGCTGCAGGGTGTTGTGCAATTTAAGACTAAGAACTTTAAAATCGATGGCATAGTTTTCGAGATATTGAGCTGTTCAGAGTTATGTGGGCCACCCTGTATATATATATAATTTAATTGTTTAATGTTGCTTCAACATCAAAGGTCATTAGCAACACGGTACATTTTCTTACAATATATTATACATATCTGTATCCTTGATATACTTGGCAAGACCGGCGATATACTCCTTAGAACTTAACAGAATGGGTAAGGATCTAGGCAACTTAGCATTTTTCCTTTCATTCTCATATTTTTTGCAGTCTATTATTAGGTGGTTTATGTTAATTGGTACTTTACATATATCGCAGATCGTATTTTCTTTCTTATTTAACAAAAATGAATGGGTTATTTCTGAGTGCCCAAATCTGATTCTAGAAATTGAAGTTTGAATTTGACGATCTACTGGACTTGGAAATTTGTGCCACTCAAAATCCGCTCCTTCATTATGATATTTTTGTATATAATTCCTTTTAATTTTGTCAAATACCTGTTTCCTAAAAATTTCATTTAGGTGGTTTTTAAGATCGTTTAGTCTGGTATAATGGGTGATTTCTTTCATTTTTGTGTTGCAGGCTGCTAATTGGTACGATTAGTTTGCTATATTCTTAATATTCAATAATTAGCTTACTATATGACGCGAAAAAGAAATCTTGAGAAAATTGCCGGAATCGCAGAGAACATACTAAAAGCTGCTTTTTACGACTTTTTGATATTGTCAATCAATAAATAATCCCTAATTGTGTTATTGACTACCGTGTCCGGCACATATGGGTGATAGAATTATTTCTCTTTACTCATTACTAGACTGCGGATTTTATGCATCTATGACAAAAATGAATAAGCGTAATTCAAAAAAAGAAAAAGATTAAAAGAGTTTAACAATGTCGATGTACCATTTTTAACGTATGAAAATTATGAATCAGCAAAATAAATTTTTTCTTACCTCCTATAGATTACAATTAACGTATAAAAATTTTATTTTGCATAAAGATCCGCAGTCTACTCATTACATTAACCCTTTGCACTCGAGTGGTGACTCCGAAGCGCCACTAGAAACTGTTCTGGCATTATTTCAAAGAAATTGCAAAAAATATTTAAAATATTTGTTACAATCCAAAATTTGTATTTAATAAATTACTAAACATTTAAATACTATATGTGGAAATCGGATCAGTTTCGTACGAATAAAATGAGAATATTCTAAGACGGAAGGAAAATTTAGTTTTAGATGGAAAATAGCGCCGAGAGTGCAAAGGGTTAAACCTTCAAAAATATCACAAGGTTGAACAGCTACTTCGAAGCTCATATTTCAAATTTTCAATTTTTATTTCACGAGATATTTCCAGTCTAAACACTTTCAACGATTGTCAAGAGGTACACCAAGCTGAATATCAATTCAATTGAACTTTGTGTCAATTTTAAGTAGTTTTATCGCACCGTTCTCCAGGAATAGTTTGAAGAGCATTCGGGAGATGAAGTGGTAGGTGCACTTGAATCGTATTAAGTGATTGTACTTTCCCACAGATGGGATTGAAAGGCCAGTTACGTGGTTCATTACAAAGTGCCTGGTTTTTCGCTTCTGTCACGATCTGAAGCAGGTGTTTCGTTTCTAGGAAGTCAGAATCCCATTCTCGCGTGGAACGGCGACGTTAACGCGCAAAATTGCTTGACCATAACCACGGCACGCTTACTTCTCGATGCCCACGCCTGACCTTGCCATACTGGAAGGTGTGAAACAACAAAAAGAAAAACCGACTGCAGTCTGCTCGCGTTGGTACCTGCAACGCGTGCAGTGCGTTGACAGATTAATTTCCATCGAACGGCTATCAACCAGTCGGTGCGAAGCGTTGCACAATTCTGCGTTTCTTGCAATATGGTTTGCCTGACGCGATGGATACCTAATTTCCGTAATTAGAAAGTGCCCGCAAAAATTACTATTAATTTTCATGCTAAAGGAAGCACAAATACATCAAATCTCGCACTGTTTCGGAGAAAAATAAAAAATTTTTGTCAGCACAAAATATATCTGATCTGATGTTGCTTTGTAGAAAAATAAAAAAGTGAAAAATATATCGGAGAGGTCTCACGTTATTTTAGAAAAATTAATATATCAGATCTTATGTTATTTTAGAAGAAGAGAACGGTAAATAACGATATCAGCTGTCATGTTATTATAACAAAATAAAACAGTAAATAATGATATCAGCTGTCATGTTATTATAACAAAATAAAACAGTACGAAATATATCAGATCTCATGTTGTTGCACGAGAATAAAACAGAACGAAATATTTCAGATCTCACGTTGTTTTAAGAGGATAAATAGTGCAACACACATTAAGTCCTCTGTTATTTCAGAAAAAATTTTTAATTCGAGAGCCGTCAAGTATTTTTGTATTTTTTGATGTACAGTATTTCGTGATGTTTGATTCTCGAATGTAAAGTAGAAGTTGGAGTCAATCTCGCAAGCAGCATCAAGTGTAAAATTGAAGTGGAAACAGGTGGAGATCGTCAGTCACATCAGAGTGAGCGAGTACTAATAAAATGCTGAAGAATTATGAACGGTGTTTACAGAAACATCGTGTATACATCCTTTACACTCCGTAGAATCAATTTGAATTGTAAAATCGCGGTACCTGTACACTCTCCGGGTTTCAACAGGTGAACGAAAGAACAAAATATTTACATACAATCCTGCTCACCGAAACCATGATAGAATCTTCAACGAAGATTTAGCACCACCTATCAGTAACGAAGACGTAATTACTGGCTATCATTTTCTTAAAGCGTGAACTTGTTCACTGTCCAAACTTTGAATACAGAAAACAATGACCGGTGTGACGACTGCACTGTGAATGCGAATGCATTTGCCATGTAAACGAATTTTGTAAGGTCTGAAACTAAGTTGTGTTTCATCGTGTTCTATGAAATTCCATAAACCTATAAACAATAATAAAAACAAACAGTTTCCTATTAAAAAATATACATTCAGACGGCAAGACAAATTTCCACAGAAAAATATAAAAAACGACCAATGCTCTTTCAAGGACACTTCAATGTCGCGCTGCCGACTTCAAAATGGCGGCCGGATTAGCTACACGCACAGTCCCCAATTATTCGTGACTTATTAACCGTTCATTTAGAGTCGCAGTGACCCATATACGGACCACTAATGGCGTCGATCTAGTTCAGATGTCAGTGGAACACGTTTCTCGCCGTCAATAGTCAATCGTACGCGTCACGCCTAATTCGAAGACGTTCTCCGGATCCATCCCACCGTCGATGATTCACCTGATCCCACAGTTTCTTGCTTATATTTCACAGACACAGTTGTTGGAGAGGGGGAGGGGGGAAGTAGCGTCGAGGCGCAAAATATGTTTCATCCTCGGGTGAAACGCGGATAAATCTGAAATGTGGGTTTGGAGCAAGGAGGTCCTACGGTAACGGTGATCCCGTATAAATAATTGATGAGACGCCACACGTACGCCGGAGGCTGGTGCTCCGATTTGTAATTGTAATTTCGCGGGATACTTGCCCGGTTAAGCAATGTAATTACGACGTGGTCTCGTTATCGAGCGGATTCTTGGCCGGCGACGGCCGATCCCGGGGCCTGTCCGTACGCAAAATGCGATCCTCTTTTTATGGGGAGGAGGGACACGCGATGGGGACCGTGACATCGAATGGAAACCGCGACAACGATCCATCGCGCCTGTCCGCTTCGAAAATTAGCTTTCCGCGCCGATCTCTCTGCACGCTTTAACGATTCACCCGGAGGATCGAGCATTCTCTCTCCCGTGAGAACAATTCGGAAGAATTTACATAGGTCCTTGGCTGAAATTTTTGGACTCAACAGACCTCGAAAACAGGGCCCGTTGAAGCCGCCATCACAATTTTTGCCAACGTTTAACGAAGAATTTCCTTGCATGGTGAACGGAAATGTTATCCACGCACAACACACTCAGTTATCAAACTGTCGAACAAACGACGTCGCTTCTTCCCCGGTTATACACGATCGAGAAGTAATCAAGATTAATCGAGTTTTTGAAGGGAGAAATCGCACACGATTGAGAAATGGCACCTCGTTGCGACAGGAGGACGCGATTCTTAATGGAACCGAGTGCCGAAGGACGGAACCGATGAGGTTCGTTTAACCGTTGAAAATTAAAGCATCCGCGGGAAAAAGATACTCGGCAAACAAAACCCGGAATAACAGTATCAATCTCGAAGAGAAACTCTCATCAGAGATGAGGGTCAAAATTGTCTGCGTCGACATACTTTCGAGTGTGCCAGAATTTAAAATGCTCGAAATTAATAGGTTTGATTCTATGAAATTTTTAATGCTGCTGGATGGTCGAGGCATCGAACGGAAGCCAGGTTAAGAATATCCTCGACTCGTTAATCTTTAATATTGGCTAATTGTGTGACGTCAGAACGAATGTCCATTCCAGATGCGATCTCTATATTTTTATCGACGACTGTAGCCAATAATACGGCTGATTTCGAGTCGGAAAATCTGACCGAAGGTTGTAGACAAGGATCAAAGGATACGAGGAATGCGTCATGAAATTTAGGCCAACGTGGGTAGCTGAAAAACGGTAAGGAACGACCCACGCCGGCCTGTTCTCGATACGCAGACGTTTTGCTCGTTATTTATGTATCGAAGGAACGGAGAAAATCCTTTCCTCGTTACACACCCACGAAAGTCATTCAATAACACTTCTATGAATCCGTGCAGCCCTGCTTGTATCGATAACTCGAAGAATGTTACATGCAATCGACGTACGTACATATTTCAAATTTTATCTCTTCTCAGAAAATGTTTAAAATATCGTTGAGTGTTAATTGAAATTTAAGTGACTCCTAATACTGGACAAACGAACGGAATTTTATTTTGAGAGTAACAAAACATACATACTCGATTGATTTTCTTTGAGATCATCGTCATTAGTCAAAATTCTTCTTCAGCTTCTCACAGTTGACTCGAAGAATTTTTATGAAAATGTTTATAAAGAGATCCTCGAGTAAACGTCGGCAATTGAAAGTCTATTAGGCGAGCAAGTCGTTCAAAGCAGCTCGACATGATTAATTAGCAAATTAGATAGAGACGTGTCGTTGCTTAGTGACCTGATACTTCCGTTCCGTGCGTTGCTACTTATGCTTGTGACTTAACCGCGCGTTTCCTTTCGAGCGACGACCGAAAGGGTTCAGAACAAAGCGATGATGACTATCTGCGGTGCAGAAGAAGGTGCAGGGGACCGTCCAACGAATGACGCCCCGAAGACGGAGGAAGTGACGTCACATTATTATAGTTACCGGGGCTTACCAACCGGTCGCGGTTGACAAGCCAAGCGTCCACCGTGCTCTCCCGATCCCTTTTCGTATTCTTTTCTCGGCTGTACCGCAATGTCCGGCTCCATTCTTCCCGCGAACCAAGGGCCCGCCCTTCAGCTCCGAGATCTTATGCTATTCTCGTCATTCGAATCCGAACTTCCGGTCTGCAGGCGCGTCGCGACAATGCAGTAAATTGTTCTTTCGAAATTTAATCGAATTTATAACATTTTTGAGAGAAATGCTACACGATTGAACACTGGCAAAACAATGGTAGGATTTGATGAGATTTACAAATTTTCAGTGCGAATAAAAATACGACACAATTGAAACTCCACGAGCTATGCAACACAATAGTAGGATTTGGTAAAATTTGTGAAATAGTTTTTAAACCGAATGAAAATACTACAATTGAAACTTTGGAGATTTGTATATAAAAAAAGGATTTGTAAATTGTTGCCGTGACCTGTTTCGAATATTTTTCCAGTAGTAATTGTTCATACTGCAGAATTGTAAAATTATTTTCAGATATCTGCTGTATCTCTGTAATGATATTAAATCTGTAATGATTTTAAACGAAGGATTATTTTTAAATACCCCGTGCGACACGAAACGCGAAGTTCCCGCTGTCGAGTGATTTCAAAAATTAATACAGTAGCCCAAAAATAATCTTTCATTGCCGGAATATGCTTTCGAACATATCACGAGCATGTCGAGAGAGTTTTTAAATTGCGAGCTCGCCACTGAAATCTGGCGAATGGTTTGAAAAAGCGACCTGAATAGTATACTTTTCATTCAGATATACCCGCCGTATTCCGCTGTGTTTACGTTTTTATAAATTTTTCACGATTTTCGAATCGCATAAAAGCGAACGGCGCGACGGATCCGGTACCATGTAAAGTTTAAACAGAGAGAGAATTTTTAACGAGATTTCGGTATAAAAAATTTCACTTCGATATAGGGAACACGTCGACGACAGTTTTTTTTTTTTCGAGTGACAGTTCACAGTGCTGAATTTTCGCTACAATTTTGATGGATGTTTACTCAAACATTCACCGGGGAGTTAAACATTCATGTTTTTAAACGAAATCGTACAGAAAGATCCGTCCTTTAGGCGACAAAGTACTCGCGAATGAAACAATTTTTTCGAAAAATCATAGTTCGATTTATGCTCAATTCATTAATTGTCCTCAATTCATTCTTCAATTAAACCACAAATTATTCGCACTCGAAACGCTTACTTCACAGAAATCTTGAATTCTTCACGACTGTATTAAAATTTAAACCAGCTTTAAAGAGCAGGACAATCTATAAACAAAACATTAAAGCACGTAAAAAATATTCCAAGTTAAATTTATAGATACAAAAATGATTGAAAAGTTACTATCAGGTAAATAAATCGAGGATTAGAGGCAGTAAAGTCAAAACTAAAACTACACATGAATAATGCAAAATTCAGTTCTTATCAAGCGAAGAAAAGATTTTAACACGTTCACTGCCACGTCAGTCACATATGAATGATTTTTGACTAGGTTCAGAAATTCATTTTTATTGTGACACATCCAGATAAACCGAATTTTATTAGGATCTTTAGAATTCAGAAGGGTTAAGACAGCATCCCCTATAATACATTTTAAATTTCTAGTTTCGGTTTCATTAACCCTTAGCACTCGAATGGCGCCCCTAAAAATTGCTGTATCATTATTCAATATATTTCTTACATTATTACATTTATTTTTATTTAATAAATTACTAAACACTTTAGTGAATTGCACCATTTTCGTATGTATAACATAAAAAAATATATATATAGAAGGGAAATATTCTAGGTCGGAAGAAATGTTTCGTTTTCGAGTAAAAATAGCTTCGAGTGCAAACGGTTAATTAGATTACACTGATTTTGTGAGAATCTCTGGGATTGATTTCTGGCACTTAAGCTTGCATTCCGAGGACACAATAAATTGACAAAAATGTTCCGAAGACAGTGAACAATACGATATCGACTTGGCTGTGTTCTGGAGCGCAGTCGAGACGTTGTCTTCGAAACATTGCCGAAACAATGGCGCAGTTAGGCGATTATCGAGCGTCACGTCAAGTTCGGGGGTCTCCTAAACCGCGTGCACCGTCTGACAGATCACCTGTGCGAGAGGTCGAAGACAAGCATGCCCACTCGCAGAACATATGGGCCGTGCTCGTCGATTTCGGGTACATCTGTACGTGGGTCGTTAGCTACGTGTACACGAGCCAAGAACAAGATGCCATATATGCGACCAGTCGGCGTGCCCGCAGAGATACGTGGGCCAAAGAAGAACGCGATACAACCGAGCCTTAACCAGCTCGGGCATTTCAAGATTACGGGACTGTGGCGAGGACTCTCGCGACCGTAAACGCGGTTAGGTAATCGAAACTCCGTTCACCAGATTTTCCGAGACTTTCCCCCTTTTTCTTTCGCACACCCCTATCTTAAAGAATCTCGCAAAAATCTCGCTTCACTCGAAAGATAGAAACCGAAAAGTAAATCATTTTTGCATCGGGAGACATACCTGCAACAACTCGAGACGAGAGGAGGCCTGTGGTGCTGCCATAATTGATTGAACGATCGTTCTGCGACCACTCGACGGGCGATGCGCCGTATTTCTGAAACAAATTCGTGGACAGGACCCGTTAAAAATGCACAATTTCTCTGGAGGATTTTTTTACAATTTTTTAACGTTCACGTTTCAGTTTTCGCGTGTTCTTGTTCCGATGCAGTCTTACCAGAGACCGGTGACTTATTTTAAACAGAATTCCCGACATGTTCGCCAAAGTACCGGTAGCTGAGCGTTATTACTTTGGATACAGTCTGGTGCGTCCCCGGCGCACGCAAATCCGGATGCAGAACACTCTGCACCTAAACGCGCGAACGTTTCGACGATCCTCTTCGTGAAAATATTTTAGAAGAATATTCGCCGTTTTATCCGCCTCCTTCTCGTATCCGGAATGCCAATTTTTATGCATTCATGGCCCCCGTAAAGGACTTTAAGAGAGTGTAAAATATGGAATTTAATCTTGACCAGGCCCCGCATATTTTTTGCTTTTCTCAATTCTTAATTTTGCAGTACGACACACTCGTGATATGTCCTTTCCGAAAGTAGAATTGAATCAACGCTAAATTCAATATCAAAATTATTACCCGAGGACACACACTTTCACTTAACTTCCGTCTCTTATAGTTCGACAATTTTTATTTTGCACAAAGATCTACCAGAATAAACAGTACAGACTGGAATTTTTTAAAACGAATTCAACTTGAATCTTCGAACGTCTGGATCCTGTTTTCGAACGTCCCGCATACTCGGATCAATTTTCCGATTTTACGAAGCTGAAGTAATAAAAGTTTCGGTATGTTCGCAGTTCTTAAGCGTCCATCTTTTGGGCCAGATGCCCGAACGAATAAAAGAATAGGAGAACGATCGTCACAGGGAAACGTAATTGCGTCAAAGTTGAACGCGCCCACGCGACTTCTATCCACCCACCATTGAAAACATTCGATCTTTATCCGGAATAAACGATCGAATGAGAAACAACGGTTCGATTCCTGCGATCCTTCCGCCCACGCGCTATCCTTTCTACGGCCGCTGCATCCGTCAATTATAATATTTGGCAGCTGCTAGACGCGCCGGAACTGTACTATGTCGCCAAACACAATCGGAGAATCGCCTACTCGAACCACTTCTTTTACGATGTCCATTCGACATTTCGTTGGACAGTGACGACGGCACAAAAGGCGCAACAATATTTCGGACAGGAACCACTGTTTTGAATAAAAATAGTATTCTAAAAATATTGTTTTTAAATTATATATTTTTTTTCTGAAGAATAGTTTTCAGCTAAAGAGAATACAATAGGTTTTTTTTACAGAAGATCTGTCGTTCCATAATAAATCTTTAAATTATATATTTTTTTTCTGAAGAATAGTTTTCAGCTAAAGAGAATACAATAGGTTTTTTTTATAGAAGATCTGTCGTTCCATAATAAATCTTTAAATTATATATTTTTTTTCTGAAGAATAGTTTTCAGCTAAAGAGAATACAATAGGTTTTTTTTTTACAGAAGATCTGTCGTTCCATAATAAATCTTTAAATTATATATTTTTTTTCTGAAGAATAGTTTTCAGCTAAAGAGAATACAATAGGTTTTTTTATATAGAAGATCTGTCGTTCCATAATAAATCTTTAAATTATATATTTTTTTCTGAAGAATAGTTTTCAGCTAAAGAGAATACAATAGGTTATTTTTTTACAGAAGATCTGTCGTTCCATAATAAATCTTTAAATTATATATTTTTTTTCTGAAGAATAGTTTTCAGCTAAAGAGAATACAATAGGTTTTTTTTCAGAAGATCTGTCGTTCCATAATAAATCTTTAAATTATATATTTTTTTTCTGAAGAATAGTTTTCAGCTAAAGAGAATACAATAGGTTTTTTTTACAGAATTTCTGTCGTTCCATAATCAATCTTGTAAACGTCTTACTCAATTTATACGAAAATAGATCTCGGCGTGTAAACATGAAGTATCGGTTATCGGATCATGATTAATCCGACACGGAATCACCGATGCAGATTAGACGGTGCGGTCTTGATTGATGCGTCTTTGATCGAGAAATAATGTCATATAAATTCGGATGGTCGCCGCAATCGTCCTTGGCGATGCTCCTTGCAGGAAATTATTAACTCGGCGTCGTTAGCCGTCGCAATAGAGTTTTTAGGCCATCAGCTATCCGTGAGTCACGTTCCATGACGTAATCCTGGCAGTCGTTTATGGTTAAGAACCGAGCGACACGACTTCTTTGCCGACGGTGTTCAATATTCCTCGATCGGCTCTCGGAAATTGTCGCCGAAGGTGAAATTAGAGCTCTTCGAGTTAATTACGGTGATAATAGAGCTACTTGTTCAGCATGAAAACTGAATGTCTGAGCACAAAATAAAGGAAACATCGATTGTAACTATTATACTCTGGGCAAGAAACTTTAACGATTGTGCCGGAGCTCGTGAATTAATTCGGGTTTATTTAAATCTTTGAAATCGTGCTCCCATTCATCTGCTCTAATTTCTGCTCTAATTTAAGGGTACTGTTTATTGTTAATTGCCCGGGAATTAGTGAGACAAAAATGGTAGAGTTTGGTAACATTGTGACGGGAATTATTGATTTAGGATAATTTTGGTCGAAGGTAACGTATAAAGTTTTAATGGATGTTGAACGCGGTAGACAATTAAGCACGAAGATATTTAGCCGACTAAACGAGACCGTCTGCTGACCCAGGTATTCGACAGTGTTCGTGTCTTTTTGTTGCCGAGATTATTTATAGTTTTACTAAAACTTCTCTAGGATTACCATACGCTACTCCCATGAGTTTGGCCACCTCAGGTACACGGCTTCGTCTCTATAATTAAACGTGGAATACGCGGTCATTTCCGATGGAATTCGGCGCCTGTACGACGAGCACCATTCTCAGGTGTGCTCAGAATGTTAATTCATTCACAAAACAACTATCGTCTCTCGACGAACATTTCAATAGAAATTCTAAGTCTATTCAAAATTTATTTCTGCTCTCTATCGAATAAATATTTTCACCATTTGCGATTTTCAAGCTTAATTACGGATCGAATAGCAGCTACGGAATATTTTGCTAAACTCTGCTCAAATTTCCAAGCACCAGCTAACAGATAGTCCGAGCGTCGAACGTCTACGAATTGCATGCAGATTCGAGCGCCGACTACCGAAAGCATGCACATGTAAACAACGTAAACGCTTGTGCATCACGTGTGCAATTAACCACGCGTTCGCATGTGGTGCCCACGTGTGTTTGCCCAAAACGAGCAGAAAACGACACCGCCGACGCGCTGCCCAAAGTTAATCCAATTTTCTCATTGTCGATTAATACGTCAGTCCCTTCAGGTTCTAATCTTCTCTAATTACTCCGACTTAATTCCATTAAGCCCCATAACCAACCGCGAACACGTCAAAAATAAACACGCACCTCCATAAACGGGATACACAGTCCGCAAGTGTAATTTAACGCGGCAAAATTCACTTGCAAAATATTCGAAAAAATATATTCAGACTTTCCAGCAAAATGCCATGACACACATAAAAATTGGATAACCTTAATCGCTCGAAAAGTCCGGTGGACAGTTATTACTCGTGTGGTCGCGTTTTTGCAGAATCGTCAAGCGGAAAAAATTCCCCTCAGATTGCCACGTTCAGCAGCCACTGGTCCAATGATTTAACGGCCCGTTCTTATTCGCGTAACGGTGCAATTAGGTAGCTGCATCTCGAGATCGGCCGGTCATTCGGGAGCCAGGCTGGCCTATCTTTCATCTCGGCTCGCATAAGCCAGACATGTGGCAGACGCGATTCTCCTCGGTCCTTCGCGTTTCTCATTGTGAAGAATTCGCGAACCGTAGTCCCGGTTCCCGCGTCTCGTTTCGAACGAGCAGTTTTATGCTGTGTCCCCCCTCCCCCTCCACCCATTTGTCTGTCTTTCCAGCTTGACAATCGACCGTCTTCGTTGCCCAAACATTTATTACTAGCCTGCGGGTCTTACGCATTTGTGACGAAAATGAATTGATCAAATGAATAGAACACTGAACACTAAGAATTTTTAAATACTGCTGTTTTATTTTTTAAAAGATATACAGAAAAGAAATCCCAACAATTTTGCACAAAAATCCTCTGTCAAATTAGAGGTGTACAAATTAATTCTGTGTCAATATACAATTAGACTTCCCCAATTTCTAATTTCATAGATCATTTTGCAAACAATGAATTGAAAGAAAAATTTCTGCCTCGAACAGGAAGATTTCTGATTGAAAAACTAAAGCAAAAATGCTGTTAGTTTCGATCAGTGTACAGGTCTATTTGTAATTAAAAATATTGTTCATACACATCCGCGTTATCGATCACACTTCTCAGATTTTCCATCGACTAATCGCAAGCGAGAAGGTAAGTGCATTGCACTGAATGAATGGTCGTGGAATGCAGGTTGCGAAGTTCATTGTACCGGGGACACATGATTATAGGATGTTGGAAATCGAACGTGTTTTGCGACGGAGCCATTTTCAGACTAACTCGCGTAACGTGACGCTGATAAAAATTGCAATACAAATGCTTTGATAAATTACAGGGAGATATTTAATTATTTACAGAAGATAATTTTCTTTTTTACTTGGAACAGGATCGTAGGTGTTCGTCGGATTTCGAGATGATTGGTAGAGGATTTTGGCATAGGTCGATGTCCAGGCTATCGACTTCGGTAATTAATCGAACTCGCGGACGTCCATGATATGATATATCGCGTGTTTACAGGTATTCTCAAGAGGCATACGCGTGCAAACGATGCACTCGAGTACGTCCTCGTGGGCGCATATCTGCGCGATCGCATTTACGATGTGCGTTCGAGAGGATCGGACCAACTCGACCGTAGAATTCGATGCGATTTGCGCCTCGCGCTGCAAGTTGAATTCATTTGACTCTGGCAACAGGAATCGAGGAGGTGTTAATCCCCTTATTATAATGAAACTTTGCGCCCGCGACACCAATCCGCGACAAATGTCGATTTTGCCAATCTGTTTTGCTGGTTACACTTTTACAATACCAAATTGAACCTGTGCTTTGGCAGACTCGGCACTTCAAGAGTAAAATTCTCTTGGTAACATTTTTGCGAAAGAACATTATACTCAAATTATTGAAAAATAGAGACGAGTTTCACCCGTTCGCCCTCTACCATTTTTGTAAAATTATTAATATCCTATGATTACGAAATACAATTTCGTTCTGATTAAACATATTGAAGCTGTAGTCTATTTTTATCTCGTCGAAGGATGCAGACAATTCTCCCTTGATTAACGAAACACGCCTCAAGTTCAATCTCCACCTCGAAGCATTCTTTACAAAGTTTTGCGCCAAGAATTTTACTAAATAGTTCGAATTCTCGCATTCGGTAGAACTTCGGGAATTTTTTATTCGGCGTGATCCATTTTCACCAAAGCAAGTACAGTTTGTGGAAATTTATCACAGGATTCGAAAGCATGGGTGTACTAGTTTCTTTTTAAATTGCGAGGCCCACGTCTGTGGACGTTTCATTAAAAATTAATTCATACTATCCAAGTACAATAAGTATACAAAACAATTCACCATTCGATCTTAGTCTCGAAAATGAATGATAAAACAAATTAAAAACTAAAGTGAAATTAACAAAAGTGATTCTTCGTCGAAAAAGACTAGGGATGATCCACCATCGAAAATTATCAGAAATCCTCATTGAAAATTAGTGTCAGGTAGTACTCCATTGAAACTGACTAAAGATAATACTCTATTGAAAATTACCAAAAATTGTCATTGAAAATTAATTCAGGTAGTACTCCATTGAAACCGACTACAGATAATTCTCAATTGAAAATTACCAAAAATAATTCACCATTGAAAATTCATTGAAGTAACTCTCCACTGAAAACGGTTAGAGATCATTCTTTATTTACAACGATTACAAATGAATTGTCTTCGAAAATTACTAAAACTGATTCTCCGTTGTGAATGAATAAAGTAATTCTCCATTGGAAATTACTAAAAATAATTCTCTGTTAAAAATTATTGAGAATAATTCTCTGTTAAAAATTACTGAAAATAATTCTCTGTTAAAAATTACTAAAAATAATTCTCTGTTAAAAATTGTTAAAAATAATTCTCTGTTAAAAATTACTGAAAATAATTCCCTGTTAAAAATGACTACAAATAATTCTGAATGAAAAATGACTAGAATTAATTCTCCACTGAGAATTGCTGGAACAAATTCTCTATTCTGTTAAAGACGCGCAGCGAACGAGCGCGCGAGATTCGAATATCGACGTGCATTTTACCGCGAGATTTTCTCAGGTTTCCGCGTTATCAAAGTATGTTTTAACGAGAAAATCGTCTGGGTTTCCTGTCAAGCTGTCAACACGGTAAACAGACGATCTGTTGACGAGCGGACAGCACACGTTGCCACGTCGAAGGGTTATCGTTCGGAACCGGGCAGCGGACTATTAATCGTTTGATAAGGCTTGAACGGTGCTCGCTCACCTCGGTCAGAAAAGGTGTCCCCGACGATAAGTGATACGCAGCTGATCCCTCGTGGCTCGTCCTTACGTGAAGAGAACCGATGTAGCACTGACAGTTCCACCATCCCTCTCTCCTCAATCGCGCGAAATCCCACTCTGCTTAACCCTACGGCTCCCTCTCTTCGTCCTACTCCCACCAATTTGCCGTGCCTCGCCAGACAAGGATCGACAGCACTGCTAAGGCTGTCTATCAACGGTCAAAACAGATCGACAATGAAACGTGAAACGCCCCGGGGCAAAAACTACCCCTAAACCGAATTGCGTCGAAGAACATTCGTTAACTCACGCAAAAGAAAATTCTACTGCCATGATCCAACCACCCACTTCGGAAAAAAATTTGGAAAAAGTGTGGCGTTATAGAGCTCCTCAAGTAGGCAGTATGAGAATTTTTTCTGATTTTTTGGTTGTGGACACAGGCTCGAACCCAACAATTTGCAGTGGGTCGCCAGGCAAGGATCGACAGCTACGGCTGTCTGTCAGCAGTCAAAATAGGTCGACAGTGAAACGCGAAAAGCCACGGGGCAAAAACTACCCCTAAACCGAATTGCATCGAAGCCCATTCATTAACTCAACAAGAAGAGGATTCTTGGTTCAAGTTTCAGCCCTCTACTTCGAGGGTAGTTACCTGGAAAAGCTAAATTACGCACTAAATTCGTGGGTAAAAATTTGAGAAAATGTGGCATCGTCAAGCTCTCAAAGTGGATAGTGTGACAATTTTTTCCGATTTTTTGTTTGGAAAATTATGACTGTGGAAAATCAAACGTATTGAGAAGTTTAAATCTACCATAGGAAAATGTATTTTCTAATATTTTGCATAATTTGAAAAGAACGAATATTTTGAGCAATCAATTAGTGTACAAACGTGCACGATACTACTTCTATTCCAAGTTGTATAGATTAGTATTGTACATAGAAGCCACAGAGTTCGCGTGGAGAGTTCGTAAGTGGTTATAAGTTGTTTTAATCGTTTCAATTGTGGCGTAGTGATAGCGAATTAATTGCAGTTACTTCGATGAAGTATCCATAGTTATCAGAGGATGTTAGATGGCGGAGTCCCGATTGCGGCTTTAGGCTGCACAAGGATTTACGCCATAAGTCACACTTCCATCCCTACAAGGCTTCGTCTACGAACTCAGGTGGAACAGACGGACAGGTTGCTCGTCGAAATGATCGATTGCGAAGCTGCGAAGGATCGCTGGTGTAATGAGCTCATATACAAGCTGTCTTCTTCCAATTTATAAGTGGTTGCGCTTGTGTATCGTTTTATTTTTTCCCTGAATTCCGCCTTGGACGAGGAATGATTAAACGACTGCTCGAACTGACCTATCATCTTCTGACAGGTCTTTAAATGTGTCCAAACGAAAGAAACAGCTGCGCAAACATTTATTAAGCAGCACATTTCCGCAATGGATAAAAACACATTATTTTTTAATATTATTTTCAAGAAGTAGACAAATGAAACAGAACAGACACCGAAATAGAGAATAAGAAAAATATATAAGTGCACTGCTATTAATTTTTCGTCGTCACGATAATAATTGGTAGGAAGTGATTCGAGGAAAAGAAGGCGTGCGATAAACAATGGCTGCGATAATTCTCCGTTTTAATATTCAATTTTAACCCGTATTCATCGGGTGATTAAGCGCGGCGAGTCATCGAGCAGTTTCCAATACTGATTCGCTATACAAACACCCACCTCCGCAATGTCTGAGAGTCAATGCCGCAGACACTGTGTGCTTTTAGTTGTTAATTATACGCGCACTGTCAGTTCTTCTCTCGTGCGGACAGTTTCGCCATAACTATCATGAAAGCCTCGTTCTTGTAAAACGAACTTCTTTCATATTCAAAGAAATTGAAATCTTAAATTCAATTTCTGAATATTACAAAATCCTGTGACATAAACAGTAAACTCTCTGGTTGAACACAAAAATATATCTGTTGAACACGTTGCTTGACCATATGAAGATACATAGGTTTGAATGCTTAATTAATAAATCGCTAACGTGCACTCAACACTGTCATGTGCGCACACACGAGATTAACTACACACACCGCCACGTTTCGTCGCGTCCAACAACTTTGACGAACGACGAACAAAATTTGCGAAGTTCCGTGTATTTCCTTAAAGATCCTGTATCTGAGAATTTTGCGAAGTCGACGGTAACAAACGGTGTCGCATCAATTGACGGCGCGGAGCCGAAATTTTCACCGTTATTCCGCCGGGGGAATATTTCCGTACAGCTGGAAATTTCCCAGCAGCGTCCCGTGAAGCGTTATGAAATTATTACACGACAGTAACAGATACCTTTGGCGGATTAAAGTAACCGTAATCCATTCAACGGCGTGGGTGGACAGGCGCGAGGAAAGTGGCTTATTTTACCGAAAGGAGAGGGGAAGATAATCTTGAGCACGTCCTGGGCAGAAACCTCCGGTTTCCTGATTCATAGGCTGCCTCGTGTTACAGACTCCTCCCGAGCACTATACCTCGAGAGCATCTTACCGCCCCGCTAATTAAAATTACGCTCGACTGAAACTCGTCGCGCCTATGGCTATCGCGATGACTCCGAAGCCTACCGAACGAAATCGTAATTGGTTCCTGCGATCGGCACTGTAAACCGTCACGCGCCATCGTGAACATTCGCTATTAACACTAGACTTATCCCTTTATAATATTAGGTTGGCAAGAAAGTAATTTCGGTATTTTTAGGTGAAATAAAATCCAATTTTTTTATCAAAGCATTGAACTTTAATCAATAAAATATTTTCCATCTTGTTCTATGATCTTTTGCCATCTTTCTGGTAGCTTCATAATTCCGCGCTCATAAAACTTCTGATCCTTTTCGGTGAAAAACTGATCCAAGTGCGATTTCAGACCATCATCATTAGTGAAAGTTTTACCATTCAAAGAGTTTTGTAAACTTTGGAATAAATGATAATCCGATGGTGCAATGTCAGGGCTGTATGGTGGATGCGACATCACTTCCCAACCAAGCTCCAATAACTTTTCACGTGTTACCAAAGATGTGTGTGGCCTAGCGTTATCACGGTGGAACACGATTCCTTTGCGATTTGCCAATTCTGGCCGTTTTTCTTTGATTGCTATGTCCAGTTTTGTTAGTTGTCGACAATAAACGTCTGAATTAATGGTTCGGTTCCTTGGGAGAAGCTCAAAATACACAATACCTTTGTAATCCCACCAAACTGACAACATGATCTTCTTTTGGTGCAATTCAGCTTTCGGCGTGGTTTGGGCTGATTCATCACGCTTCGACCATGATCGTTTTCGAGTTGTGTTATTGCAAACAACCCATTTCTCATCACCAGTGATGATTCGCTTCAGAAAAGGGTCGATTTCGTTTCGTTTGAGATGCATATCGCATATGTTGATGCGTTGCGTTAAGTGAATTTCTTTCAATTCGTGTGGAACCGAAATATAGAGCTTCTCAACGATTCCGAGACTTTTTAAACGATATTCTATAGTCGTATGCGAGACATTTAACCTGTCTGCAATCTCTCGGACAGTTATATGACGATCCGATTCAATAATGGCTTTCATTTGGTCATCATCAACTTCAGATGGTCGACCAGAACGTTGGTCGTCTTCAAGTGAGAAATTTCTAGAACGGAATTTTTTAAACCAATTCTGGCACGTGCGTTCTGTTAAGCAATCCACACCATAAACTTCACATACATCTTTGTGAGCCTCGGCAGCTTTTTTACCTCTACGGAAATAAAAAAGCAATATGTGCCTATAATATTCGTTTTTGCACTCCATGTTCAAATTGACACAGAACTAACAATTTGAATCAAAATTACGTGTAATTTGCTTCAAAAGTAACCTAAAAGATGCAGTTATGACATGTCAGAAAGAAAACAAATGCAACGTTAACAGAAGTCGATCAAACAAAACATAAAGCCATCTACATATTAGTGAAAACCGAAATTACTAATCTAAGAACAGCAAGATTGAATTTGCTCAGGTTTCATACGATTTTTATGGTAGCACGTACTCCAAAGAAGAGATATATTAAAAAATTTCTCGCGAAAACGTTTTCATAGTTTCAGTAATCGTGAAAGAAGAAATCATCCACCATTTCGACTGGTTCGGTAGTTCTAGTGTTAATGGGACGCCCGCAATGTTACAATAAACTCCTAAGTAACGATATCAATCGACGATGTTACTCAGCAAATTAACGCTTTACCTGTCGGTACTTCATTAATAGACTGCGGATTTCCTGCATTTATGGCAAGTAAAAGGAATTTGTGGGTGTCTTATTAAAATTATTGAAGGAACAAATCGATTCGGTGCCAGTACCTTGAAATTGACGCGAACAATCTTTATTTCACATAAAAATAAAGATACAGTATATTTGGATAAAAATAAAGTACAAATACGGATCTCGATCGCAATTCTTCGGGCCGGATCTAGCAGTCGGTGGAAGTTAGTAGTTTTCCATAAGTTTCGCAGTATATTGTCCGCGGGTCGGCAAACCAGTCGTCCGCGGCGAAAACCCATAAGGTGTTAGGTCTATTCTTACACCTCCACTGTGGCTTCGCGCTTTGAGGCCGGCAAATGATCCTAAGAATTCAGCGAACGCCACATTGTCTCTCTGCGCGAGTTTGAACGCTGTGCTCGGGACTGTCGTCGGGAAGACGATTCGACTGATTAATGTCGCGCATTATTTCACCGCGAATGCGCGCACACGTCGAAGTAACCGTCGCAACGCGCCGCGGCGAGAGTAGAATCTCGATTCGCCTAAGTAGAGGCTTCCAGCAGCGTAAGCTCTTACCGCGGCAGCGTTAATTCGATCCCCTTTAATTAACGACCCTCCGCAGCCCGAGCTTAAAGCCTTTTCTTCTCCGCCACGGGATGTTCCTCCGCTCGAAACACTATATCCGACAGTAGACAGTTTGGTTTCAGTCGAACTGTTCTTTCGTTCGCCCGAGAGAAAGGTGAAGTTTGATCAAAGAAGAGGAAGCTTCCTTCAGACGATGTCTGTTGCCGCGCGACGTCTGAGATGTTCGGCGGACGTCTTGTTTAATTGAAAATTGTCTCGGGTGCGGCAAGAGGTCCTAGGTCGTACGGAATTCCAGGACTTTTTTTCCTGGAGATAAAAGTGTTTTCCTGCAGACAATTTTTACGCACTCGTGGCGCGTGTGCGAATTTTTGAAGTCTTAACCCTTTGCACTCGAGTGGTGACACTGAAGCACCAACTAGAAATTGTTGTGGCGTTATTTCAAAGAAATGACAAAAAATATTACAATGTATTTGCCACATTACAAAATTTGTATTTAACAGATTACTAAAGATTTACATATTATACGTGAAAATCGGATCAGTTTCGTATGAATAAAATGAAAATATTCTAAGACGAAAGAAGAATTTAGTTTTAGAATGAAAATAGCGCCGAGTGCAAAGGGTTAATCAATTTGTTGTCAACGACGGTGACAATTTCCATAGTGTATCGAGAAACCGTGGGAGGCAGATAGGAATTTCTTTCTCTCTTTAGTGGTTTTATTAAGTTGTTATTTAATTAGCACGCGTCACTTGTAGTACTACTGTAAAAATATTAATAATAGTGCAGTATTTATTGGCAATGGTACAGCACACGATCGAGACGATTCTGTTATCCGGACGTGTTTTCGAGATTATACTACGGACCTTGAAAATTACCAACAGACTGGTAATAGCAAATGACTCCTCCTCCTTATTCTCGATTTTCTGTCATCCAGCCTGCTCCTCATAAAATTCTAATTTGTCGAATTCGTGGGTGGCAGGAAACATGACTAACGACTCGATTCTGCGTCTTACATAATTGTTATCGTTTTATGTAATCGGCTCTGCGCAGATTCGATTTTATTCGAAAGCCCCGCGGTGTTTTTCAGCTCATTATATTCTGAAACGATTCCCTGTGACTATAGCCTCGACAGCAAGCCGATAAAAAGTTCGATTTTATTTCATTCTCGCACGGCTGCGTTTATGTATGTCGACGATGTCACGTCTCGTACTCGAAATTTTATGCAAACACGCTGGCTAATTGGACGCTCTTGCCGCCATTTTCAGGCTTGTTTGCCGGACCTCACTAATTACCGACAAACTGACCGTTAAAGAATCAGTCTGCGTAGCGAGATACAATATTTACGGCGCATTGGTTTTGAAGTGTATCGTGTCATACATCGTACATCATACCTCATTAGACTGCAGATCTTATGCATTTACGACAGAAACGAGTAAGTGAAATTTATAGCAGTGGACAGATTGAAAGAATTTAACTACTGAAAAATATATTTACAAGCCTTTATTATACAGACTTCAAGAGTGGACGAAAATTTTGTTATAAAATCACGATAACTCACGCAATTTTTTACTTACGGCAGAAAACGAAAAATTTTTGAAATCTACATTCCTAGAGAAGTACGAACGGTTTCAATATACCGTTTCAGCAAAAATGGTACACATTTCGAAAAAACGTTAAATTTTCTGGGGAAAAAGTAGGTGAAAAATTGTTTACAACAATAAAAGTCATCAACGTAAATAAATCCGTAGATACTTCTCCGGCTTTTGGAATGTAGTAAATTGAAAAAATTTTTGGTTTTCGGTTCTAGATAAATAATTAGCGGAATGGGAATAACAAAATTATTATAAAATTATTAGAAAAAGATTAATAACAAAGAAGAATAACAAAATTATTAGAAAAAGAAGAGATTATAAAAAGACTGGTTTCCACACTTCAAGTTCTTTCATTACATTCCCTTAAAAAATTCTCAAAATTAGATTTTCGTGCTCTGCAGTGGCGTCACCCCTGAATCCGAAGCCCTCGGATTCGATTGTAAGGGGAGTATCGATAGGCAGCCAGTGGGTGAACAAACTAAATCCAGCGCAGCCATAAATAAATAATCTCCGTGGCCTCGACCATCCACGTATCGTTCCCCGATTCTCATTGATATTTCCGCGGCGTCTGAGCGCGGTGCGTGTCCTTATTTCGAACCTGTCTTATATTACAATCGCGGAGGCTAGGGTTCAAGCACCAATCGCGCGAACGTTTCTGTCGCCGGCGAAACGGGTCCGACTTTATTTTCAATCGTTCCCGTGGCACCGCGAGGAAAACTACGGGTGAGGGTAATATCATCGGGGATCCCATTCGAGCACGTCATATCGCTTCCCGGGCGAGGTTTATTTGAATTCACGCACGCCCCGACGGTTTATTCGCACGAATGACGCCCGCTTATCCCTATTTCTGCAGTTTTCATCTCGCGAAAATGCAATCTTCGGAGTCACGTCGCGCGTTATTCGATCCCCGGGACCGAAAACGAAGTCGAGGCACGAAGACGCGCGCCGAGCAGAGCAGAGCCGAGCCGAGCAGAGCGGAGCGGAGCAGAGCGCAGCGACGCCGAACCGAGCCTTTGTGGATAGCAGAGCGTGTGCTGCCTCGAATCAGCTTTACCGAGTGCCGACGATCGAAATCGTGGAAACTGGGCCATCTCTGATCTTCCGTGAATAGCCCCGGATACATTGTTCCGAAATTTTTTCCGAACTTACGAAAATGTTACCCGATATCACCGAGCGATGCCGGAGAACCTGCCGCGACACGGTTCGATATCTCGCGATCACATTTTTTGAAATATGCGGCTCGCGTTGCCACCGACTAGATCACTATGGAGGGATGATAGCGGTTTCATAGCGAGTTCAAAGAGTTTGTCACTGCTGGTAGACTTCTTGCTGAATCGTGTTTTAACACTAGATTTACGATACCCGTCGAAATGACGGACTCGAAATTTTTAAGTTTACAATTATTAAGAGTGCAAGGACGTACTTGTGAAGAATTGTTCAATAGATTAATTTCTTTGAGCATATTACAATAAAAAATTAATTATTTGGGTCATTTCGAAGATTGGGAAGAAACACTTGATAATTGAAGACGTTGCAAGTGGCAAGCTTGTGAAAGAATGAAAAAGAGTACAACTGTTTTTATACAGATTTATTTATGCTAGCATTAAATCCGTAATTTTACTTATGTTTCAGATAAGGGGCAAAATGTAAAATCTCCATTTTTTGAATGATTCAGGGTACAACACGTATAATATGTAAGTGTCAACATTTATCTTTAACAATTGTGCACTATCACATATTTAGTTCTCTATTTCACATTTTCGTGAAGATAAAAATTAACGAAATATTCTTGCGAATAATTTTTGTTTGTTCGCCAAGTCGATAGTACAGAAGAAGCGCTCCGTGATCTCATAAGCGGCCTTTATAGTTCTTCTTTCAGTCCTCAGATGGCGGCAAGTGACGATGCCTCGTGCTGCTCGGCCTTGTTCTACTTCTGTCGGCCTACACGTTTACCCTTACTCCTTATCGCGTAAAAATTCCGTAGCACTCGCATTTTTCTTATCAGCCGCACTTTTTCTTCCAGAGAAATCTGTGAGCAGTATTGGAAAATCATTTGAAAATACTATCTGAAATATTTAATCTCGCGAACGTGCATAAACGGTTTACGAACTTGACGCTTCTTGCATACATTAACGTCTATAAATCAAACTCTCGTCCGCAGCGATCAACGTTGCAGTTGATACGAACGCAGCGAAATTTATGTGGGAAAAACTGCTAATTTTCTTATTTTATTCGACCATCGTTTATTATCTTCAACGCTCTGTTACAAAATCGTCGGTCAACTAACCAGAACTTTTACAAACAATTATAATGCACTCAGATTAGCGATGCTCACTAATTTCAATGTAGCATATTAAGAGATATAATTTATACAACTTATGTTCTACTCATTTACCAATTTTCTGGTCCGTGTTGTTTCTATTATTAACTTGTGGTAGTTGAAGTTAAAATTTATTTAGTATGCTGCATGGCATACTGCAAGTATCTTAATTTAAATTTTCCTTATTTTTGTGCATTTTCTCTTTCATTAAATGTGTATGTTTTTACGAAGCATCTACAGTGAGGAGTGTGTTCTAAAAAATAACAGAACTGCAACAAAGTTTTCTAATTGCATTTCAACCCTTTTGAGCTGAAGTAGGTCGTACCATTATTTTATTTAACGAATGAAACACTAAGAATAGCAACAAAAATAATAATATCATTAAATTACTACTACTTAAATAAAGTAGTATGAATTTGTAATAGATTGTAACATACACAAGACTTTATCTAGACATTTCTGTGTGAAAATGCTGCATGAACATAATTTTACACTAGTACGAAACATTTCCAAAAATGTTCGGTTTAAAATGTTGGCATTTTCTCGTCAAGATGTTTAGGATTATAGAGTAAAAAGTAAAAAATTTCTGGGTTGCCAAGGTGAAGTTAAGCCCAATTCTGAGAATAAGAGATAAACGTGCATTTAGGTCCCATTTCTTGGTTCCATATCTATCCATAATAATAGCGAGTTGCAACGTGAATTTAATAATTTCGTATGACTGCATTCTACCGTAGGGGATCTTGAATTGTTATTGAAAGCTTGTTTATGGCACACAAGGCCGGAAATCGGTGTCCGACCGCAGCACAGCCATTCCGAGCAATATTGCCCGAAAGTTTTCTAGTTTGGCGAGCCAGTTCAAGATCCCTCGAGCAGGCTTGAATTCCATCACTATGTACGGTAGTCGGAATGCGGTCGTTTCGCGTTTCAAGGTCCTTAGCTCCGGATACGCAGCCGTGGATTTGCGACCAAGGACACACACTCGCAGCTTTTGCATCGTTCCGACGAAAATTCCCGCAATTTCCTCTCCGCCGCGCCGGGTCTCCGGGGATCTCATGGCCTACTGAATACAAAACGGGACACGCGAAGCTTTTTAATTTATCCGTCCTTCCCCCACTCGTATCGTTCCCATTCCCCCCCTTTTTTCCTTTTTTTGAAAGCTTCTTCGTCCGGGGCTAAAGGGAACACGTTTATCGATGGCCATGTTTTTTACGATCCTGCATTTACGGTTTGTGGGCCATCGTGGCAGCTCGAGACGTCGAGTGACATTAAGAAATTATCCAATGCTACCCTTCCTTTATGGCCTTCCTCATTTTTCACGCGCTGCAAACGTTAATAACGCATTTTTAGGACGAAGTTCGGTTTCGAACGCGCATCTTGTTTATTCACCGCAGGCGATCCTTTATGGAAATGCTTCTTCTTGTACTTTATTCGTTGGTCGTATCGATCAGTAAACTAATCTTTCTAGAAAAAACAATTGTTACAAAATATTGCTTAAGTTCTCCTATTTCTGTTCTCGATGACAGCTTCTCAACTTTAAACACACATGACTTTTGAACCAGTGAATTCCTCGCCTTAAAACTTTGGCATTTTCTCGACAAGTTACAAATTAGTTAAAAATTAACAATTTCTGGGTTGCCAAGGCGAAGTTTAACCTTCGTACATCTTTTTAATTCATACTTTCTTTACCATTCATTTTTTATTTTTAATATTTCACATTTTATGTGGAAATGTTGGTTTAAGCAGATTCATATTTTCATCGGTAATTTAGGGAAAGTCGAGAGCCAATTTTATTTCGTTCGTGAGTAGCTTCAATAAAGTAACAATTAAGTACAGGTGGCATCGAGTAATTTTCTTTCATTTTTTCATTTTTTGGCTACCGTATAGGCAGACGACTTTTATTGATAACAAGGAAATACGTTTCTCATGGAGGGAGATGTTCAAGCAGAATCGTTTACATGCACCGGACAAAATCTGCGGTAGAACGCACTTCAACGTGTCAGAAAAATGCACGGATAATTCTGATTGATTATAAGATATTGTACCATGGAAGACATTCCAAGGAATCGCGTTCGAAGGACCATCGATCATTCCTTCTGATAGACGTGTCTCCAAGTTCTGCTAACGGTCCAAGGCCGATTCGAAGAACGGGTCGAAGGAAATGGAACAATTTATGTCGTATGAAGAGCATCTACACAGACATTTTTTAAATGAAAAATGATGAATCATTCAATAGTCGGTCATAGAAAAAAGATTAACCTACATCGCCGCTCTCGACGAACACAAAACAAAATTGTACATACAGAATCAATTACTCTTCAAAGTATTACTACTTTACACAAGCTTCGTTCAATCGATTTCTAAAATTCCGAAGAACGGCTTCCGACTCGTCGAAGAAATGCAACTAATTTGGTCCACGTTTGAAAAAGTTGCTACCATAGAAAGATTGTCGGAATACAAATAAAAGTCACTGGATTCAGTTCATCAGGACTCGATATTAATTTCGCCTGCACTATTTAATTTCCACGTGAACATTTTCATCGTTCCACGCGACGAGACACAGTCGGCATTGTTTCGAATAATCGTCGCCGGTATTACACTCTTCGCTCTTGTTCCCGAACTTCCTGGCAAAATTCTCACGATTTAATTGAAAAGTGAGCCCCTTCCAAGCTTCGTCAATTTTAATAGAACCCCCGGTCCCGTGACAAATTGCGTAACTGCAAGTTTTACGATCGGCTGTTGTAGAATCGGGGCGATTAATAAACGAAACGACGCCAGTTCCTGTCGGCGGGGCTGAGAACTGAAAGTGAAAAGTTGCGAACAAGTTTCCACCCCCTCCCTCTCCTCCTCATCCTCTCCACCTCCTCTTCCCCCCTCCCCCTTCCTGCCTCCTCTTGCCGCCGTTCGTACCCTCCCTCAAATCCTTTTCTCATTGTTACTCTGGTTGCTTTTATCAATTTCCTTCCCTCGTCACGCTATTTCCCCAAATTGCTCGAATTCATCCCTCTAACAACTTAGAGTTCCCGGTTATTGGTAATCTTTCCGGACCTATCCGGCTCACTATTATTCGCAGAAACGTTCATATTTTCTGTAATATTGCAAGCATTCTTCAAGTAACGCGGTTAAACGGCTTCGAGAATAATTTGTTCTTTCAGACTTGCAATTTACACTTTTTACTGAGAATTGTGTTATAATTCTACGCGACGTATTTTGTATGTACGTGCATGAACGGGCAAGCGAAATTATGTTCTGTTTGATGAAATTGTCTGAATATTATTTCGCCACCATTTTATCAGACCTCGAATGTTTCTCATACTGGAAATGCGAAGTATTTCTTCAAACTGTGACTCATGGTACTTACCAATACAACAAAATGTGGTGATTTAAGGTGTAAAGCAACATTGGCTAAAGAATTGTTGAATTACCGATGTTGTCTACTAACATAAATAACATACTGGCCAATGTAACCGTACTCTGTAACAAACAATTGTTTACAAACACAAACACGAAATACTACGCGACAAATATTGATCGTTAATTTTCGATCGATTCTCCTCGACAAACTCTCTCTATTCGTTCAACAAATCCAACATGTGGAACAATGATTGAAACTCTTCTATGTCAACAGAGCAGATTGCCCGTTGTCCTGCCACACTAATGAATTAAGAAAAAGTCTGGAACATCCCTAAACCGTTAAGTGAAGCGAACGGAGTTCTACTTTCCACTTAATCAACCCTTCAGACAGCCGCAAAGAGACCAGTTCAAAGTCGCCGTCGAACAAAAAGTCCACAGTTAAAGAGACTCGAGAAAAAAAAAAGGAAAAAATGCTGCTCAACGTAACGCAACACACGAGAAGAAAATTTAAAGAATCCTCTCCCGGCTTTCTTGGTTTAGCCCGCGTTCTTTAATATCTTGTTCTCGCCTGCCATTATCACGGATAATTTCACCGGCTCCCTTTTCTCCCGCAAAAATTTCCTTCTCTGACCGTTTTTATCGCGTACTTCGTTTTGCCACCTTTGTGTACCGCTTCCGGTTTTTATCCACCCCTATGGCCGTCCCTTTGCAAGGTTCCCTTTTCCTCGCCGAGTTTCCTTTTCCCTTCTGTAGGCATTTTTCCCCCGTCGAAAAAGAAAAAAGAAAAATAAAACGAATTCGGGGAAGTGGCAGAGCCCGCGGGCGTCTTAATCAGATCTCAGTCAGTCGCGAAGGGAAAATAATTAATGCGAATAAGATTACCAGACGGGATTTCTCCTCAGATAAACTTTCTAATTATCCGGCGACGTTTCGGGCCAGACTTTACCGTCCCTTTACTTCTTTTCCGAGATGCTTATCGTCTCTAGATTTCGCCGGTGTTAGGGAGTTAGGTTCCGTGCGCCCGAGAAATCATTTGTCAACGAGGGAATTACGATTGGCGACTGTATCGATTTTTTCCGATTCCTTCGAGCCATTCCGCGGAGACTCTCGAGCCATTCTCGAATCCACGATATTTAATCGATTCCGAGCACACGTTTTTATATTAGGTGCCCGAATAACTTTCCACCGTTCTTTTGGTGAATATTAAATCGTGGCTAATGTATAATATTCATTAGAGCAACTCTAAACTGCAATTTCAAGGAACAGGAGTGACATAGAAATTGATTTCTTCTCTTAGTAATTATTCAGTTTAACATAACAGTGTTCTTAACGCTAAGTTTACGGGACCCGTCAAAATGACGGATTCTAATATTATTAATTTACGATTATTGAGATTGTGAAGATCCATCTACGTGGAATTACTCAACAAACTTATTTCCTTAGGTATATATTATTTAAAAAATGGCTGAAAACTTGGATAGACACATTCTTCTTATTTTTATAAAGTAATGTAAAATACTCACTTTTAATGCTCCGTAAACCTAGTGTTAAGTTCCTCCAATGCTTTCCGTATTTTATTTTATTTATTTTTGTCACGAATGAATAAAATCCGCAGCAATATAACCGTTTCCCACTTTTCTTTGATACTGACACATTTGATACATTTTGTGCCTCGCATAAACACGGCATTTCCAAATCTGTGAATGCCATAAATCAAGATAGTACAATTTCGTGTGGAATCATTGCGAATTGATAACGCGTGTTCGCACAACAGAGGCTCCACTGTGCAAATTCTCTGTAACTTTGCAAACGATCGGACAAAGAAACAAATTCGCCCACCCGCGGCAACAACGTACCTATGCTTATTACGTGCGAACGTTTTGTAACGCTCCGAGCTTTTTCCCCGTCTGTTGCGGAACGGTGCGGAGGAATTGACGAGCATCCGCAAAAAATAACATCGAAGCTTCTGAGGGTTTTTAAATCCCTTTTAATGGCGCGCTGTGGAAATATCAAGTTTCGACGGGAAGTGTATTTTCGCGAAATCTTATTTGTTCGAGAGATTCGATACATTTCGGCGTGTTTCTCCGTGCTTCGATTCACAGAAAAGTGCAGTGATTCAGTCGTTGCGGATCTCTCTGCAAAATGTTTGCACCGACTGCAAGGCACAAAATAAAAATTTCTTTCCCCTTACAATTATTTTATTAGGCTGAAACTAATACAGTGATGTGCTTAAATACGTACCTATTTTTATTATAGATGCTAATATCATATAGAATTTGTAGTCTAGATTTTTGTGCAGAATAAAAATGTGTGAAATAGCGTTTTCTTTTGAAATATTTTTAATACGTAGAAAATAACGTAACAGTATTTTCGTTTCTACAGTTTTAAATTACACCCACTCACTTTTGCCAAAAATGCATAAAATACGCAGATTACTATCAGAGAGTGTTTTTGATTAAAAGTATGATTTTTCTGTTTAGTCTTGCTTCGGAGTAACTTGGTGCACAGTTTTCTATATAATGTCGAACGTTTATTGAAAATTGTTGATGGACTTCGACGGTCGCAATAAATCGAGGAATATTCAGGAATAGTGATATATTTGACGGCGCATCGTCGTAATAATTAAGCGTGTTTGTAATATATATCCCGTGCTCCGGCGAAGTATACTCGAACAATGTTCAGAATTCATGAACTTCCATGATTCAAGAAGAAAACGGATCAACCCGGCACGATTACGAAACGCGCGTGCCGTGCCATCGATCTTCGTCGTGAATAACAATAGCAGACACGAACAAATATGGGCAAACAAATGTGTCCGGGCTAAATATAAAGCGAATAGACTGGATATTAGCTCGTTTCATAAGTCTTCGTCGTTTCCGACAGGTGTAAAATTTATATAATGCACTGCCAGTTAGTCAAATTTTCATACTACCCGGTTTCTCGATGCTTTATCAACTTCAAGCGATTCATGCATTTTTAGCCGATATTTAAAATTTTTATCAGTTCCAATGGACGCAGCGTGAACTGTACCTTCGATTTGCGTAAACTTCGTTGCAGCATGACGAGACTATGCAGGAAAAAAATTTGTACAAAAACGATTAAAAACATTTATGGTATGATTACAAAATCGCTGAGATAAATTGGTGGTATGTCAAATATGTATTGAAAATATTGAGAACACTTTAACAAATTTAATAAGAACTCCACAAAATTTACAGTACTCAAGTTTTAAATATAGATAAATAATTGGATGTGGCCCACGAGTCAATATCTTAAGCGTACAGTACTAAAAATATTTTCTATATGTATGATGAAATAATTATCACGAGATGAACGCTCTGAGAAATGTACTTGTACTGATAACAGAAATTGGCACAATGAAATCCTGATAAAAATGCTAGAAAATCGGGGAACTTCGAAGTCCGCTTTAAATAACAATTAGCAACAGGAAGATAGCAGTTGTCGGCGTTCTATTGTATTCGACTAGGTAGCGTGCGGAACGGGAGAAAGTTTTTATACGAAACAGCAGTTCACAGCTGGCGCACAACCACTAATTAAAAATGTTTGTTCGAAGTACCCGCGCGGGCCGTTCTAACGTGTTGTTCGTGTATTTGCGGCCGCTGCGAGCGAATCAAAAAATAAACGAGCAGAATGAAAAATAATTGGTACCGTGAGGGACGTGTAAATGTGACGGACGCGCGAGTGCAGAAGTTTCGTCGCGTTAAATTTCTCGCTGTCAATGAACGATACTAATAAAAAAAAATGTTTAATTGGTACCGGTGAAATTAAAAGTCCGGCGACTGGTGCTCCGGCAGCGTTCCAGTTCACGGTCGTTGGAGCACACGGATCCGTATAACATCGATACGGTATTAAGCCGTGCCATTCATGTTTTAATAATTTTTCACCTGCTTTTGTAGACACTGCTCTTGTTTCTTCCTTTGAAATTTATCAAATGGATCATTTCAATTAAACACCGCTGCTGGAAACCGTACAATTGTGTGTGTGTGTGTGTGGAATAAAAATTGTCTTGGTGAAACTTCACCTTGGCGAGCCAGAAATTTTTAACTTTTTCCTAGATAATCCTGTACGTTTTGTCGAGAAAATGCCAAAAATCGAAGTTTTAGGGCGAGGAATTCCGCGGTTCAAAAATTATGCGTGTTTATGCGTGTCCGAGAAGCTCCGCGGAATATTCTAAATGCGGTCGAACATCAAGTGCTTCCATTGTGCGATATTTCGTTGCTTTCGCATTTCCAGCTGGAAAAACTCTCCGCGTCGCTGTTTGCGCGATGCGCGCTCGCGTGTTTTGCAAATGCGTTTCTCGCTCGATGACTGCCGGCTCGCCAACAATACGTGTCTGACTTTTTAAATGTCCTCCGGTCCCCGGCATCAGGTTATCGCAAAACTCGCACGTTGTTGCGTCCCTCCGTCCTGTTCGTTGTTACGTTGGGACGCGACTTCTCGGAAAAAGGAATGCCAAGATTAGGGCTGCTTGGCCCTGGTTATTCGAAATGCGAGCGACACAACCAGCCGAAACTCAAACTTTATTGTAAAAGAACAGCGACTTCGTGAAAGTAATCCAACATTCAGAGACTCTTGTCTAGAAAGTCTAGCCTTCTCCTGGACTAATTCAGTATTTATTTAACCCTCTGTTGCACATCTTGAAGTTGCAAACGTACGACTTAATCGTGTACCGTATAAAAGTACATATTTTTAAGATGATTCTTATTTTAAAAAATCCTCGTCCATGAAGGGTTAATTCGGAAGTGGGGTTCTTATATTCTTTAACCCTTTGCACTCGATGTGAGGCACCTCTGAAAACGATTATAATTCACAACGGTTACTAAACGTCTTTGTGTTTAACAAATTGCTAAGCGTTCAGGCGTGGTACGGGTAAACCTGCTCGATTTCATGTGGACAAAATGAAAGACGTCACGACAATACCCTAGATTGAATGGAACGTCCGAATTCTGGAGTCAAAATAGCTTCGAGTGCAAAGGGTTAAATAATTACTGAACTCTTCGGAAAAAGACTGATCTTCTCTGTGCTACTTTGCCATTTCGATCTACACGCAATGAACAATTGAAAGAGACTCTTTAAAATAATTTAAAGAATAATTACTGAATTCTTCAGAAAAAGACTGATCTTCTCTATGCTACTTTGCCATTTCGATCTACACGCAATGAACAATTTAAACAGACTCTTTAAAATAATTTGAAGAATAATTACTGAATTCTTCAGAAAAAGACTGATCTTCTCTACGCTACTTTGCCATTTTGATCTACACGCAATGAACAATTTAAACAGACTCTTTAAAATAATTTGAAGAATAATTACTGAATTCTTCAGAAAAAGACTGATCTTCTCTACGCTACTTTGCCATTTTGATCTACACGCAATGAACAATTTAAACAGACTCTTTAAAATAATTTAAAGAATAATTACTGAATTCTTCAGAAAAAGACTGATCTTCTCTACGCTACTTTGCCATTTCGATCTACACGCAATGAACAATTGAAAGAGACTCTTTAAAATAATTTAAAGAATAATTACTGAACTCTTCAGAAAAAGACTGATCTTCTCTACGCTACTTTGCCATTTCGATCTACACGCAATGAACAATTGAAAGAGACTCTTTAAAATAATTTAAAGATCGCGTTCACTGCACCAAGACTTCCACCGAGGGAGCAATAAGTGAAGTTAGTGTAGGGTGTCATTCCAAAAGGCAACACAGGCGAAATCCGCTACAATATTGTACGGTAGAAGGATTAAGACTGAAAGAGCTATTTCATCTCCGTGAACAAGATCAAGATACAAACCTGAAGAGAACGTTCGAATCTCTTTTATCGCAGCGAGATAAATACTGTCCTCGTGTCCCACTTTTGACGAAGCAGCCTGACCGAGAATTCGCATTAAGACTGACCCACTAATTAGCTGGAATAATAAAGAAGCTGGGCGCGATCGAATCGTGAACAGCGGGGGCGAAAATTGTTTCGGCGAACGAAGCGTCGGGACGCACGCAAGGAAATGCAAGTTCCCAGGTCCGGGTTAGGTTCGCTTCTCCGGAAGGCAACGGTGTGCGCGATAGCTCTCGCCGAATTACTAAATCTACGCCATGCTATAAGAGCCCGGCCGTACGCTACGATACTGCCGTGACTCCACTCATCCGCGGAACGATCGGTATTATTCCGCCAGATAAATTCACGTTTATCGACGATATGTTCGCGAGCTGGGTAAACACTGTTCACCGGAGCACGTGTTTTCTTTTAGTCTGCCGCCGCGCGATGGAAAATCTACGGGATCCCCCCGTGCGCGGCCATATTTCTCGCAGGAGGCTTCTTTCTCTTTTAATTTTTCCGTAAACATGGATATACACTAACGAGCAAGACTGAGTCTACACTATTTGAAGCAACATAACTTTTTAAAAATTAGATCAAATGACTTGAATTTTATTGAGAAGTTAGAAGGATTAGTTTATTAGACGAGGTGTACAAAATTTGAATTGGTCGGAATCGCAAAAGAAACAGTAAAAGTTGGTTTTTTCAGCTTTTTTATCCGAGCCTGTATTGAAAATTTAAAGAATGTATTTGATATGCTGAACATTTCAACGATATTGGTTACTTCGTTTACGAATTATAAACGATTAAAAGTGCGATTTTCCAGTCGAAAATCGTGAAAAACAGCAATTTTTCCACTTTTAAGCGTTTATAACTCGTAAACGAGTTACAAAGAAAGCTAAAAAAACCAACTTTTACTATTTCTTTTGCGATTCCGACCAATTCAAACTTTTTTCAAAAATTTTGTACACCTCGTCTGATAAACTAATCGTTCTAACTTCTCAATAAAATTCAAGTCATTTGAAGTAGACTCAGTTTTGCTCGTTAGTGTATATCGGAATTCGCGTTCACTGTATTTTGCATAAAAATGAAACCTGTGCAAGCCAGCTGAAACACCGTGCGACAAACGTCGTCGCTATTAGCGAATGCGGCTCTAATGATGTTTGTAGGCACCCCCCACTATTCTAGTTGACGAAATGAAGCAGTTTAGGGGGCGAACGGAACGTTCGTTAAATTATTTCGTCCGCGTACGTCAAGTATCGGGAGTTAACGGGCGGTATAAATTGCTAGCATCGTTATCGCTACACCTCGTATAGAGTGGAGGGACACATGGGGTGACGAGGCCCAGAAACTTCCCCCAGCCTTTCCCCGTTTCTGCTCAAAGTGGATCGCGGAAATTGGATTAACGAAGCGGTTAGCCGCACACCGGGATCGTCCGATTATTTCGAATGACAAATGACCCGCAGAGGCCCGTCCGTGTGGAAACGCAGGTGGGGACATTTGCCGTTGATGGGGCGACCGCCGTACCATTCTTGGATGTTGGAAACGCCTAACGCCGTCACGGATAAAGCCGACAGTCCACAGACATGTTGCTGTGCTGCAATCCCGTCGCAAGAAAATTCGATGCTGTATTTATACGATACAATTTTCATGTATCTTTTGGACAAACGTTCGCTACCACAATTTCTCAGTTGATTAAAAATAGTCCAATTAACTTTATAGACTTCAAATTCGCAGCACACAGAACATCAATGACTTTCTTCCGCTGAGTTGTGTTCATATTCCATAAAGGAGCTACATTATATTCAATGAAGTATTTTAACAAGCAAGCAGCGAAACAAATGCTGGCAACGCACGTGTTGCTGAGACAATACATGGGAACACAACGTTGAAATGATGCGATGTTTAACACAATGTTTGAGATCGTATGAGAAGGTCTTTTTTTTGTACAATTTACCGGAGATATTTTTGGTAGAACGAATTTCTTCAGCCTCGAATTTCTTCGCGGAAGCGGTGGCTTTATTCGCAGCATATTGTCGTTACGTCCAGCAGAGTGTGCAAAAAAATGCGGGACGTACAAAATATTAACAATCTATATGGAAGGGCGAAGACACACGGTATCGCGCACGAGGCTGCAAGTGGTCGGTCACTATTTTGACGACGACACACGGCGAATATTGCGGATTATATAGGTTGCAATACTCCGCGTATCTGTTCGCTTTGAAAGTAGCACACTCGCAGCACGCACACACTGGCCGAGCACAACCCGGCGTTATTTATTTCACTGAAACACGTGTGTATACGTATAATCGTGGCCGTACACGTTTGCGTCCGCAATATTACGTGCCCGTCTTTCGGGGGCCGTGCTCGAAGGGGCTCTTTCAACGTTATCTTCCCTTTCTTCGAGTTTTCAGTGGTCGACCTCGCGATAGCGTTGCCATTATTTTCAACAAAAGCGGTACAATGCGATTTACACCCTCATTACGTCGTCAAATGACACTTTTTCTTTCACGGAGCTTCGAGATTGTTTAAATTCCCGTTGAATATAAATATTTTTTGTGTTGGCGCATCTTCAGGTATTGTGCTTCTGTACGTACAGCGTTTTAGCTGTGTATGTCGACAACACGGGTCTTGCCAGCGACAAATATTGTCCACGAGATACTATTATTCTTTGATTCACGTGAACGTCGTACCCGACCTGTATTATGTTTACACTCCTCGGCGTTCTGCGACTTTTATCAGCCAGGCATTTGCGACGTATATCGAGAAAACACTGTATTGAATCTTTTACTTTGGTCAGATCCCGAAGATACGCAGGGTTGGGGAGTTTCACCCCGTGGAGCTGGCTACCTTTTTGGAAGTGACGTAGTAGCACAGTTTAATTCTGCAAACGATATTGATATGATATGTAGAGCACATTAGTTAGTTATGGAAGGATTGATCTGTTTCTGCTATAATTGATGGAAAAATATTTTGTGCTCATGGAGGATTGTCACCAAGTATTCAAACACTTGATCAGATAAGGACTATAGATAGAAGACAAGAAGTTCCACATGATGGACCAATGTGTGATTTACTTGGTGTATTGAATCTGCTTCTCTTTTCTTCGCGGCCCGTAAAATGGGAATGAAATCAGTCGCTTTGACTTAATTATGGTGTGGGTTGTAGTGGCAGGTGTGCCGAAAGTTTGCACAAAGTTTAAAGCCGATATGTCGTGTAGATCTTCAGATAGTAACAAATTTGACAATCCCAGAGATGAACACAACTGAGGTCTCACGTCCCTCAACATTATTAATTTTGGAAACGTAGGGATACATTCTAACTTCATTATGTATCCGATAAGAACGATATTCGTGTGCTGAAGTTGCACATCAAATTTGAAGTGAACCCATCCATTAGAGATACAGCAACAAGCTTGACAATTCCATGTTTCGAGACGAACACAATAGAACCTTCACGCGACTATAACTTCGCTAACTGTCCAAAGAAATAAATGCAATTTGATGGACCCATTTCCAAAACCCTATTCTCCCCCCCCCCCCCCGCCCGAAAAAGAAATCAGTTTTCCAAGCAGCCGCACCAGAATACCGCCCGACCCCCATTATCTCCGAGCGGTCCACATATTTCAGATCGAGCAGAGTCCCAGGCATCGGTGGTAATAGTGATCGATTCGCTCCTAACCGAACCGGGCCACGGCGAAGTTCGAAAGGTAACGGTCGCTTAAAACGCCTCGCACGTTCTAAATGCATCAAGATAAGGACGTTTCAATAGGACGCTCGTCAGTTGTCGAACGCGCCTCTCGCATCATCGGACGAGACACGGTCCTGACGCAATCGGTCGCGATCGACTCGCGGACTGTGACGCGCCACTTAGGCGCTTTTGGGGGGTGGCTGGTTTGGATCGGAAATTTTGCGTCACCCAGTTTTCAGAAAACGCCGCCGGAAACTTGAATGGATCAGGTATTTCAGCCGCGTGGGGCACAGACTCTTCTGCCAGAGGGATCCGCGGATCAATTTTGCATTCCCCTCTTTCTCTTTCGCTCTCTATCTTTCTCTGGCTCGTAATCCAGGACGATCCACGGAGTCCTCTGATCCGCCTATCGTTTCCGGCGAGTTACGAACTTTCGAATGCGCCGGCTACGGCATCGGCAAAGCTACCGGCACGCGGCGGCACGAATTATTTATCCGCTTGAAATATTCAAAAAGCAGATGATCCGTAATCTCAGTTGTCTCGGCCCGGCCCCGTTTGGCCTTCGAAAGGATCGCCGATCGCGACTCGATACGCCAAGGACGATTACGTCTCGGACGTCTTATGTTCCCGTCAGTCCGACGGAGGATTAAATGCTCCGCTGGAACGTCTGCCGTATTTATGCGGTGCCGGCCTCCGACGAGAAACGATCTTCTTTCGACGATTTTCAGACGGTAAACCTCTTCAATATTTACTTCCTATAAATCTCTTGAAATACAGATTTCCGCGAATTAGACCGGACCGGAATTTTATTCTAAATTCGTCAAAAATAATTACTGTGAGAAAGGAACTTTTTATCGGATTTTTGTCTCTTGAAATTCTCCAGCAAAAATATAACGCAGGTAAATAAAATGATAAAAATGCACCGGGGGGTTTCTTCAAGAAAAATGAGACACGGTAGAACGAAATAATTGTTTCCGCTCCTCTGTGAAATGAGGAACAGTTAAAAAAAAACATCCTCCTCAAGGATCTCATAACACTCGATGACAATCTTTCCATTGTATATCCCAGTTTTCTAAAAAAAATGTCGGACTCAAATTGTTTTATAAAAATTACAATTTTCCCAATTGTGAGACATAGAAGTTGAATGAAAATGTGTTTGTTCTTTCAATGAACTGGGGATTTTTATGGAAAAGAAAAATTGTCGCATTAATTGCAAGATATAGAAGCTACGTAGACATTAATTTATTTTGTAAACGACTAATTATTACAGCACTTCTGTTGTAAACGCATAAAATCCGCAGTCTTAAATTCCTGTAATACCTTTACAGTTTTCTGTTTTGTTTATTCGTGGTTGTTATAAATGCGTATGGTTTGTAACACGGAAGCTGAATGAGAGTTATTTGGTAGGATATAGTTGAGCGAAACGTTTTTGAGGGTCTAAATTAGATCGTGCTGATCCACATCTGGCGCCGAGGTCATCGAAACGTCCGGCTCCCATAAACTTTAGTCCATTCGATTCTTCCGGTTCTCCGGGCTCAGTCGAGCATACGACGGACTTGGACGTGCCGCGTCGTGGGCTGAAATTAAACGAGAATATATTCTGTGTCGTTCCTTTGTAGCCGCGGAGAACTGGGTCAAGATTCGTAGCTCGATTCCAGAAAAGAAGCCGCGACTGCTGCCTCGTGGCTACGAACTCGTTATCGCGTGTACCCTGCGGAATAAGAATATGCGGGAAGAAATAGCCGCGGAATGCAAAATCCCGTACAGCCGGCAAGTTATATCCTGCGAGGAGTACTGATTCAATTTCGCGGGACTGGATTCGAATTGATTAGCGGCGGGAACGGAATTTAACTTTCCGAAAAAGGCCTCGATCGTGTTGGCTTTATTAAGTCATCCTTCGTTTCTGCTTCATCTAATTTCTCGATTCCTCGAACGATCGAACACGTGCGAAAATGTTGAAGTGTATGTTCCATCTTGATAATCCTGAAACCTTTGTATTTTTTTTCTATGGTTAAGAAGTGACTTAAAATTTTGGTAAAATTACATGAAGCAAAGTAATAGTGTATCTACCAATTGATTTTTGTCTCGTTTTGATATCTTGAATAGCAATAGAGAAAAATACTAGCGATGTTCGGGGTTGTTGTCTCGATTATAGGGTTCTGACAGTATTCGATGCTGGAACCTTTGTTTCTGAATTATTTTTTTTTCTAATTATCGTGAGTAACCTAAAATTTTGGAAAAATTACACGAAGTGAAGCAAGGTTATATCTATTATCTGCTTTTTGGTTGATTCCGATATCTTGAATAGTAATTGAGAAAAATATTCATGAAGTTAAAGGTTGTCTCCGTGCTAGATCCTTCGCAGTAGACATTACCGAAACCTTTGTTTCTGAAATGTTTTTTTCTATCACCATCGCGTAATCTAAAATTTTGGAAAAAATACACGAAGTAAAGCTGGTGTGTACCTACTAGTTGCTTTTTGGTTCATTCGGATATATTGAATAATCATTGAGGAAAACACTCACGAAGTTAGGGGTTGCTATTTGAATGTTTCGCACAGAAAGTAGTACTTCTTCAAAGTGGAAGTACGCGATAATGGTCAGACACGTCGACCACGTTACATTATTTTAACTTCAAGTCCGTTCCCGATGCAAGAACGGTTCCTCCTCGTTCGTGCCACGATTTCTGCCAGATCCCTTCGAAATGCTCGATGCGAGGGTCGTTTCGCGAAGAAAACAACGAAAGTCAATTAAAGTCGGCTCCATCAAATGGAAAGAAGACCATTCCGCGGAAATAGGGCGAACGTGTTGGCGACATCAATTTCACGGCAGCGGAATACGAATATTTTTATTGATAAAGCTCGTAATGGCTCGGTCAGAGTATCGGTTCTTTAAGTTTTTCATTTCTCGGAGAAGGTAGAAAGGGGAATGAAGCGTGCCGACTCATTTCGCAGTTCGACAGACCGAGGAATTTCTTAGGCTGCATTTCTCGGGATGCACGATCGGTCGCAATATTATTATGGCTCCCATTCGCTTCTCTTTCCACACCCCCAACCACGGGCTCTTTCTTCCCGTTGACATTATTGAAAACTAATAAATACAACGTCGGTCGTACGCTTGCAACTTTTCCGATGCATTTCCAGTTTTACTGTCGCCGAGTCGCGATGATCGAATTTTTCGGAAATCACGTTTCCCGCTTCGTCAAAATTCGTGTCCCTTCGTAAATGAAGCGATACATCATGCCAGCTGATATCAAAAGTGCTCTCCTATTTGTTAAAATATTCTTCTTTACGTAGGAAGCATTTGGATGAATAAATTTTACTTAGATAAAATAATTAAAAAAAATTTTTTAAATATAATTTCATTATTTGATACAACCAAAGCTTGAGAATATTATATCTATTTGTTGTTGCAATTTATTTGATGATTCACTATTTCTTAACAGAGTTGATATTCGGAATAACATTCTAATTAAGAATCTGAAATTCACACGGTAATAATAACACTCTGAATAATTTACGGGGCTGTGACTTTTTAACAGTATTTGTTGTCTGCGTACGATAAATACATATTGTTCTTGTTGAACGAAAGATGAAAACACAAAAGCAGAAACGAACAATTTATCTTCCTTTCGTATATCGCGATATAATTCTTCTTTTTGCGGAGTATCATATGGTAGAAAATCGTCCGCAGAACCCGCAGAAATCAATATCGAAAAATTCGTAGTATTACGAGCGGCCATTAACAGAATTAATATGAATCGATTCGGTGGCCACAACACACCCCTGCGACCGCGATAGGTGCCCTACGCCACGTCATCGGTATTAATTAAATCGAACCTGCAAATCATGTCTACCAGAATGACAGGCAACTTTACGGTATTTCATATAACATGTAATTACTTTCAATTGAACCGTATAGTGCACCGAACGCATCCGTGTTTTTCAAATTTAATGAACTAAAAAACACTCCTTTATTTCATCTGTTATCAATATTAATTTGCTGCGATGCGTGTCAATAAAAATAATGAAGTTTGAAATAATGAAGTTTTCAGACCACCGGTTATAGGAGCCACAATTCTATTTGTCTGACCAGTAGAGGTTCATTCTACTTGTTCAATTGTATACCATTTTATTTCTCTAATCGTTAGATATCTAACAACAGTTTCACCTGGAATCTTCTCGTGTCCCTTGTCTGATCACAGATTGGCTTATTCTACTTATTTGATCACTGCGTCTCTGACACGTCGTTTGTTCCACTTGGAATGTCCTGTCCAGCTGATCATATAGCGACCTATTCTACTTATTTGATCACAGATTTGGTTGTCTGGTTGCAGCACGTTCTATTCTACTGATTCTAACCACAGAGTGTCCTGTTTTACTACTGTACGTTAAAAATTTTATATTGCCCTACTAAAACTAAATGAAGAACATATGAAACACGTCAAAACAGAGCGAACTCGACGCTAACGAAACGTTCACTGAAAGATTAATCAGAACGTACGCGATGTGAAGTCTAATTTAAAAAGCAATTAAACAGCTATTGCGGAATTCGAAATAACAAACTAGCAACACACGGATTAAGGAAGCCTAGTATTATTCGCATTCATCGATTCCCCTCACGGTCCAGGGGAAATGAGAGATTGAAAGGATGGGTTAATGATATGCGTTCCTGTCGCATGGTTTCGACAGGAACTATTTTCTAGTTCCACCTTCCTCCATTCGCGTCCCGCCTCATCTGCATCACGGGTTGATCATCGTGCCGTTCGGCTTCCATTTATTTCTCGATATTTGAATGTCCTGCCGTGTCATATTACGACGGGCCGAGCGGACCCTCTGCCGGAATTAGAGACAATTTTCAGAAAATTAAGATCGAAGGGTGTAGGCCACGGAATTCAATCATCGTCAGGGCAAGTCGTTCGTAATCGCGTTCAGTGGGACACCGGCTCGTTTCTATTCTAGCCGATACTTTCTGCTGATAGAGTATGCTGCTATAGACGTCCTGTACCTTTAATCTGAGTGCCAATGACTCGGAGAATCTCCAGAAAATTGTAAACCGAAGGTCCAATCCTTTAAGACTGATAGTTTCTTAAAATATTGACAATAGCTTCCTCAGAGAACTGGGCCGTACATCAAAGTGATATTTTCTTAGCAAAACAATAAAAATACCTACTAGTGTTTCGGCATTCGAGTTATTAATCCCTTGCAGTACAATTTACGGTTACAGTAATTACAGTACTTTTGGCGTTCACAAAATAGAATTTTATTTCGATTTAAAGGAAATTAATAACGTACATATTTACTAGATTCCGTTCGAAATTTTCATCACGAGATTGAGTCGATGATGTGGGACGAAGGGTTAAATTGTTTGCCGCTGACAACTTAAAGGGCTCATAAAATTTAACACAATTTTAATCCAGGGGAAGAAATAAAATGTTGTAGGTGTGCACTGTCTACTTAAGAGTGTCAATACAAAAATAATATTTCACAGCTACCTTCAAATTCGTTGAATCCGACGGAGACTATACAGAACACTTTCGCGAGAAAAATTGAAATCCGCCAGCGTAATTATCATTTTCCTCAGACCTCGTTTATATAATTTTTAAAAATTATAAACCCGGCGAAATTTCGCTGGGATTCAAAAACACCGTTCGCCAGATTAATGCGACTGCGAACAGGTCGCAAGAATGACACAATGGGTCGACGAGTAGGATCCAAGAGGGGGCAACCGACGACCGCAGGTGACGGGGCAACGAGCGTAAAATCAAAACGAAATTAATTAATTAAAACGACGAAACGGCGTCGTCGTCGATACTCGTGACGTTTCCTTAGTCACGGACAGTGTTCCGTTGCGGCAATAATTATAAAGTCCGGCCGGGGCTCTGGGCGGCCGTGTAATTAACCTACAAGCGGCGACGACGACTACGACGATGGCGTTTCCTTGAAATGGAAGAAATTTAAATACCAATAACCGAGCCCGGAGGGTGTCTTAGCGAGCGGGTCGAGTGCCGCGCATTTCCAGAACCCCGGAGCAATCTAACGAGAGAACCAGATGCTCCGGAAAGCTTTATCAAGCCACGCTCCGCGACGATGATACCGGGAAACGAACATTTTATTTTCTTTATTACACGTGTCCTGCCCCCAGGTGGGTCTCGCTAGAAATTCTCGTTCGCTCGCGGGTTTACTGGTTCGAGAGCGCTCTGCCTCATGTTGTTCGCCCATTGAAAGTATAGATGCGCAGATAAACGGGCGACACAGATGAACACGTTATTAAAATATTTAACGGGACGTTGTACGCGTCGTCGTTTCTTTGATAACGTTGCGAAATACTAGTGGGAAATGAGATTCACACGTTTGGTTAAATAGGACTAAAGATGGTTAGGCAATGGGAACAAATGTGGCGAGATTTATTACTTTATTTAATAATATCCTACTTGCCTGGCAATTTATATGCTTATTCTACTTGTCCGAATACACTTTCCATGCAAATTTGTTCAGTATATATCGGTCAACGTCGATACTGCAGGATTTATTGTAAAATTGTGAAGGAACTGTCTGGCCACAGACTTTTATATTCTACTTGCCTGGCTCAGGCAATTTTATTCTACTTTTTCGGCCACAGACTTTTATATTCTACTTGCCTGGCTCAGGCAATTTTATTCTACTTTTTCGGCCACAGTCGTCATGTCTATTCTACTTGTATCTTTTCACGACTGCGGATCTTTATGCAAAATAAAAATTGTCCAAGTCGATTGTAAGTAATTGAAGTTCAATGACAATGTATTTTCTCTTTTAATCATCTTAAAAAGTCGAAAATAATATATTCAGCAATTCATCTTCGTTATAAATGCATAAAATCCGCAGTCTAATGATTATGTGCAAACCTATTATACTTGTCTGACTAAATGCCGGCTTATACAACTTGTCCGACAGCATGCAGGTCTATTCTACTTGTCTGAATACGTCCTACATGCACATAAATAGTTCGGTCGAAAACGATCAACATTGACACAGCACGATTCATTACTAGACTGGGAATCTTCGTGCAAAATGAATATTTTTTAAGACGATTGGAAGAAGTGGAGAAAGTGGCAGAAAAATGAATTATTTCTTCGAATAATGGTTTCTCCGAGCCAAGTACCTAACATGATAGGAAACGTATTGTACAATCAAAATTGATGATATTTTTATATTATTTTTGCGACCATGAGTTTCCTAAACTTCATTTCTATGGAAGGAAGGAATTTGCACAGAGATACAAGAATGTGCTTGAGCTATGAATTGACTCCTCGAGGTGACAGTATATCGAGTTAAGTTTAATCGATCCCCAAGATATCCTTGAACAATCTCAGTCAAAGCTGAATGTGGAAAACGGATTAATTCAATCAGATTGAAGAGCATTCTCCGTTTTTCCCTCTCACTTTCTCCACCCTTCGGCGTCTTTTCTCACCCCTCGGATGGTCCTTTGTCAAGTTCCATCCCTAAGGGATTACATCTCCTTCGTTCGATCTTGTCGTTTGATGCTGTGTAACGTTATTTTCTTACGTACACTCGAGACCTGTTTCATAATTTATAAAAAGATGTTACCCATCGGTTTTCGAATCGACTTGTCACTGAAAATTTTCGAAATGACAGTACACTGCACGAGGACATATCCGTTCAAAAGCATTCGCATAATCGTCAGACTGCGGATTTTATACCAATGACAAAACTGAACCGACAAATTACGTGTTATAAGAATTTGAAAGCACTGTTGCGCCACTTGTGAGTTGTTACAAGCGAGTAACAAGATTAAGAAACAATTTAAAATATTTTCTATGGAAATGTTGCTCCGAATAAATAAGCGAATAATAAAAAGAAATATCGAACGAAATCGAATTTATTTACGTTCCGAGCCAATATTTTTGCACGCTAACTTAAAAAAATACAATAGAAAAATTCGTGTTATTTAGAAAACATTGATCGACGTTTCGTACCATCCAAAAAATGTGTAACAACTATAGATCTTCATGAAAAGTAAAAATCTTCTGCATTCGTTATGACCCGTCAAAATGACGGATTCTAATATTTTTAATTTACGAATATTGAGATTGTAAAGATGCGTCCATGAGGAATTATTTAACAAATTGATTTCTTTGGATATATATTATTAAAAAGATAGCCACAAATTTTGATAGATACAATCATGTTATTTTTGTAAAGTAATGTAAAATAATAATTTTTAGTGCTCCGTAAACCTAGTGTTAAGAACGTTTTCCTTTGTTTAACAATTTTGCTAGACTGAAACTAAGAATTAGTAGCTGCAAATTTGTAATATTATTTACAATGAAGTCTATTAAAAACCAACAAAAATCTATCGTACCCAGCTCGCGTTCAAAATCAAGCTCAAGATCCCCTCGAATATCGTCGACAAACCCCATGAAGCATCCAGAGGTGGTCAACCCGAACTTTTTCATGTCCCCCCTCGGAGAAATTGATTATCCATCGATAAGCCGGTTCGACGCAGCAGGATGAGTCCGTTCGGTTCGATTAATTAGCGCTCGCGTCGATCTCTCCTAATTGACGCTCGATCCTTGCCGACCAGTGACAACGATGTCTCGGCAAATAGTCTTTACTCAACACTCGATCCTCTTTCCCAGGGTTGAAGCCACTACTACTCGTCCATAAAAGACTGAAGAGTGAACAGAAGGGTGCGGCGAGGGGGTGGAGGGAGGGGTTGGTTGGGAAGGGTGTATAGAAAGAGGTTCGAGGGAGAGAAGACGAAGGGAAGAAGAAGGCAGGAACGACGTTAGCCATCTTGGCCGTTCGTGTTGTATCGTTCTTGCGGATCGGTGCTTTTCACGGGCTTCTGCCATGCTTTCTCAGCAGTGTCCGGCGCTGGTGGTAGTGCCGTTGCTTTCCACCTTCCAGCAGACACCTACCATCCTTCTAGCCTCTGTTCGGCCACCATCCCGGCAACCACCTTTGTACGATACTTCTGCGGTTCTCCTCCGCCTCTGTCTAGCCACTCTTATTCGAACGTTTTCGCCCCTGTTACTCTCCACCATCTTTTTCCCTCTTCCGCCACCTTTTTCCCCCTCGACGCTTCACGCCGCTACTTTACCACCTCGTGTCTAACCCGTATATTTCGGCCGACCCGTTTCTACTCCCCGATCGAGGATTTCCAACCATCCCCTCGTCGGTCGGCCAGTTTTCGGCCACCGGATTCCCATAAGCCCGACCATAACTGCGCCGTTCCGATTAACGCGCGGATACCTTCCCCCCTGGCAATGAAAACCTTCGCGCTTTCGCATTTTTTATCAAACGAAGGACGAGAGCGATTGCAAAACATTTTCTACGTCTCTGTTACATTTTTAACACGGTGCTTCAATTTTTTCAGGTCCGTTTGCTCAGAAATGCAGTTTGTACCGACGGTGACACGATGCGCGTCCTCCACGCTGTTCGGTAGCAAAAATCTAACTAAAATTTTTTCTCCGATTTTTACAGTGTACGCGAGCCTGCGAAAAGTAGAAAAATTATTTTTAAAGAAATCGATTTCACTGACAAGTCCTGAACTCTTTGGTACTTGAACAGGAAGCATAGAACGTATTCGGGTGGTCTTCAGGAATTTAAGAAAAAAAAAAAGGATCGGAGATAACCGCCCCAAACTTTACAGATTTGTCGATGCATATTTTAAGAATAAACAGTATTTTTTCCAAGCTGATGTACTGATTCGATCCGAAGTTATAGCAATTTGAAGGAGATGCATGGAGAGGTGGTTTCCGTAGCTGACACGCTCATACGAACATAGTAACATAGTCATTGCAATAAAATCTGTAATAATATCTTCAACCGATCATAAAAAATCTTAACTCGTTCGAGCATTCTAAATCTTTGATCTCGCCTGAAAGATAATATTGAAGTCTCGAAATTGATATTTCCATTAAGGAATATGAAGAAGATATGAAAGATATAAAAATGGGCGGAATGGAGAGGCTCGGATTCCGAGTTGTTTAAACGATAAAGAGACACGCGGAGAGTGTGTTTGCAGAGTTTCGAGTATATCGGACGATTGGTTTCCCGAGATAGTATGTACGTCGTTCGGGGAAGAATGCGTTTAAAATGTCACGTCGCAGTTTCGTGTATCGATAACGTTTTTATTGTGGCCGATCTTTCTCCTCCGGGAGAGTTTGAAGAACCTTCGGGCAAAACCCAGAATTTACGTTACGGTAGTTCCCGCGACAGAGATCAGAATACAAGGTATTCTGAGCTCGATATCGGCAAAGAGGAATTTAAGGCACGCCCGGCATCGACGCATCAGAACACTCTCTCTCTCTCTCTCTCTCTCTCTCTCTATCTCTCTCTCTCTCTCTCGGATACACTCGAGAAGTCGATACAGCGGAACAACGGGCGCAATAAATTTTAAACATACTTCGAGCTGCATTAGTGGTGTACTTAGAATTTTTAGTTCTTTGCACCATAAATCGGCACTCTGCGGGGAGAAACTTTCACGAACTTTCCCCTAAAGTGAAAACTTTATGATTCTATTGGCGTATTACGATCCGGCGACGGACAATGGCCACTAGCTCTAGGATTAATCTCAATTTCAACTAGAATGTTTACCCGATATATCTCATAACGTACTTAGATCACAATTATTAATATACAGTGATTTCTCTATACAGGGTCATCCGTTTTTAAACGGCCAAACGTCAAGCAGCTATAGAGGACCCCAAATGGAACAACTTTCACCCCTAACACTTTTTTTGATTCGAAGTTATTTCATTCAGTCTCCACGGCGTGCCCCATGTCAAAAAAACCAAGATCCAAAGGCCATACAAAAAAGTTGACTTAATAAAAAATATGCCCCTATTTATTTTAAACCAAACAAAGGAAAAATCATCAAGATACATAATTGCAGTCCTAATATATTTAATTTTAGGTGAACGCAAAAAATGACGGGTTTTTGCAATTATCTAAAAATCAAGACCGAATCAAAAAAAGTGTTAGGGGTGAAAGTTGTTTCATTTGGGGTCCTCTATAGCTGGTTGACGTTTGGCCGTTTAAAAACGGATGACCCTGTATATGTGGTCAAGGCCTGGATGATAAACGTCGCGGAATTATCCCCACTACCGCGGGGTATACCTAAGATGCCTCGGACGCCGAGTAGTGTAAACATAACACAGCTCGGTTATGTCTCCTGGACGATACATGACGCGTGTTGTTGACATATATCAAGAATTCACTGTATTACGATATCTGCTCTAATGTTCAATATGTTACAATACATTCACGTTATGCCGGATAATTTGTTATAGTGTGTACTCGCATTACATTTTTCAATGTGTTACACTATATACCTCAAAATCTCACAAAATTATTGCCACTACATTCTTCAATATACATTGCTTTACTTGCTACGATTTGTTTATTCTGCTGATGGAAGCAGTTTAATAACTAGAGAAGGATACAAATAAATATCATTCTCCCGTGTCTTATCACTAGACGGCGGTTCTTTCTGCGAAATAAAATGTTTACGCACAATTTGCAAGGAAATGAATCAAAACAAAAATTTATTTCTTACGCAAATAATTTTAACCGTTTGAAAATAACGCCCCGATATTTTCAAACCTTCCTAATATACTTCAATCTAAAATCAAGCGGTACACCACCCAATGAACCCGGAGCAGAATCAAAATTCTCAGCCAAAGGGGTTCGAGAGTTCACGTCCGCTGGAGATCCGAAAGAATCGTCAGAGCTGAACGTCAGTCCACTCGATCATCGATCTACGCTAGCAATATTTCGGCGCGATGACCACGCGGTCCGCGTACACCCTCGGCGAGTTCCTCTCGTGCAATCTCGCGAGCGTCGACCACGGTCCGCATTCTGTTTCCAGTCGCGAGCCAGAGCGAGACAGAAAGAGAGAGAGAGAGAGAGAGAGAGAGAGAGAGAGAGAGAGACTGGTCGGGTTATCTAGTCGGCGCCGTTCCCTCCGAATCGTTCGACTATCAGCGTTCCCGTTCCCTCTTCGCCGTCCGCGGCGCGGCAGCGTTCGTTCCCGTCGAAGTATACCGAGGATAGCGCTTGCGCTTGGAAACGGCGCGAGGCGTCGGCGTCGGCGTCGTGCCGGGGGCGTCGCACGAACGTTGTCGGCCAGCGGACCGACCGTCTCGACCGAGTGTTCTCCTCCGGCCAGGCCAGTATCAAGCCGGGAGCCGTCGAGAGGGTTGATCCACCTCTGGAATCGGTTAACGGACACACGCTGCTGCGTTTCCCAGGACAGGACGTCGCCACAGAGACAGTCTCTCGCATAACCGGTGTGGGTTGTTACAACACGGTGCGCGTCCACCGGGGAAAGAAATACAATCGTCGTTCTCGTCGTCTTCTTCAAGCAACAGCAGCAGCAGCAGCAGCAGCAGCTAGCCTGACGGTGTCGCGCGCGGTTGTTGACGCGGGTGGCTGCTGCTCGGCAGTTCAGGTGCAAGTGGAATTCGACAGAGAGAGAGTCGGTTGAAAAAATGGGGCGTACGCCGAGCCTAGAGAGGCGGATCGATCGCGAAATAAACGTACGCTGGATGGACGACGCGGAGTAACCTCTTTTCGGTGCTGTTCAGAGCTGTACGCGAACCGCACCAGCGCGTGTGCCGTTGTTCGACGAAATCCGTCGACGACGTCCTCCAACACCGGGCTGGGGTTTCTTGCGTCGTGTGCACGCGCCATAACGGTAGAGCGTCGTCTGTCTGTTCGAACGTGTGCACTGGTGCCAGCCCTCTTCCTCCCGAAAGAGGACAGCCCGGAGAGAGAGAGAGAGAGAGAGAGCTTCTCTCCGTCGCGGCAGCCAGGCGTCCTCTTCGGTGGTGTCGTGCTGCGAGGGTTCGCGTGCTCGAAACACCGTTTCGTCCCGTTCCTCTCTCAAACAGAGACAGAGCGAGCGAGAGAGAGAGAGAGAGACATACACGCGCGCACGCACGCACGCAGGCTCACGTACACGCGCCTCTCTCTCTGTTGGTGTATACAACAGCGATCGGGGAAGGGAAGAAACGCGAGTCGATCGCGTACCGTGCGTGGTGAAAGTGCTCCCCGTGTCACCGTGTATTAGGAGGTCGAGGTCGTGCCGCTCGTCGGAGCTGCTCTCCATCCAGCGAGACAACTCGCCGATGATCCTCACGACGAATTTATGAGGGACCAGAGGAGGCCGCGAGTACAGCCTCTATCGCCGGGGCTGCTGGCGACCCTCACGGGATCCAGCTAACCCGCAATCGGAGAGTGGGCTCTTCACGGATCGCTGCGGGGGATCGAGAAACAGCGGAAGAGGAACAGAGATAGAGAGAGAGAGAGAGAGAGGGTTCGGGGAGACACTCGAGGAGACGACGACATCGCCGGAACAGACGGAGAAAGTGTGTCACCGACGTGGTACGAGGCGCCTCGAGGTGCCTCAGGTTAGGTCGCCGCTAAAGTCCCTCGCCGGAACGTGACGGTAGCGCAACAAACGCATTCTTCGCTTTGTCGACCCTTCAACAATCTTAACTTAATATCCAAGTCTTTCGCTACCCTTGAACACCTTGGAAGGTCGACCAGAAATCAAAAAATCATCAATTAGTGTTCCAAGGCTGAAATTGTCCAATCGAACATCGGTGTCTCTCGCTGACCTCGATCACCTTGAAAGCCTCAGAAATCGTGAGATTGGTCATTAGTGTTTCTTGCTACCCTCGAACATCTCGGAAGAAAGCTCTGCGACTAAGAATGATACACGACAGCGTTCCGAGCTGAACGTCTTGGAAAGAAGATCAGAAATCGCGTTAATCTGTCGATCGTCAATGTCTCCAGTTTGCTGTTAGATCAGCCAGCTATTAGTTTGAGTGAGTTCGTCGACCGAGCAGTGCGAGGAGGATCGAGTCCGCGTGTACCGTGCTTGTGCAGTGATACTCTAGGTCTACGGGTCCGATCGCATAACAGGGGGAACGGTGTGCGAGGTGTGTCACGTGTTGTCCAGCCACCTCGTCGAGGAAGCTTGTTGTCGATCGATTTTTCTGATCGTCAAGTTCGGCCGTGGTTCTTTCGATCGGGATATAGGTGTTCCTGATTCTGGCAGAGGGGAGACGGACAAAATCCGATTCCCCGGAGAAGCGCGAGAGGAGAGTCACTCTCTCTTTCCATAGTCGTCGTCTACGCACGCAGCGGAGACGTTGCGCGCGTGCGTGCTCACGTGCGACCGTAGCCGGCACAACGTGGCTGGCTACATAGTAGAGCGGGGGTACGCAACGGGGAGCTAGGTCGAGTAGGGACACTAGCTCGGAAGGCTAGGAGAGGCAGATGATCGAGACGATCCAGTGATTCCCGGGGATCGAACACGGGTGTGATGTGACGGAATAGGAGGACCTGGACAACACCTCCACAGCCGAGAGTGAACTGCTCTGCCGGTGTTGATCGCGTCGTTGGACAATCTGATGCGCAGGATTTAGCAGTGATCCGAACCGAGCGAACCATGCATTCCCCGATCCTGCCTCTGCTGGTGGTGTTGCTCGGCCAGGTGGCCCTGTCCTTCGTCCTCGAAGGATCGGCGACCAGCTACGCGCAGTTCCGCAAGTGGAACGCCGGTTTGAATGGTACCCTTGAGTTTGAGTTCAAAACCGAGCAGGGCAACGGGCTCCTGCTCTACACGGACGATGGTGGAACTTACGACTTCTTCGAGGTGAAACTGGTCGAGAGCGCGCTCAGGCTCAGGTACAACCTTGGCGGTGGTGCGCAGATCGTCACCGTCGGCCATGACCTAGGCGACGGACACTGGCACAAGGTGCAGATCACCAGGTGTAACGAGAACACCACGCTCACCGTGGACGGTGTCAGCGCGGTGTCCACCTCCAGGGGAAAAGAGTTCGAGTTCGGGAAGTTGAATGGGAACTCGGACGTGTATGTGGGCGGCATGCCCAGCTGGTATAATAGCAAGCTCACGTTGCTCGCGTTGCCCAGCGTGATCTTCGAGCCCAGGTTCAACGGGTTCATCAGGAATCTTGTGTACGCCGATGGGGAGAGCTCGGTGCCCAAGAGGCAGGAGATGAAGAGCCGGGATGCCAAGGTAGGTGGCTGACGAAGCTGGATTTTCGGGGGTCCTTCTGATTAGGCTCTGCTGGGGAAAGAGTTCGTCTCAATTCATGTTCAATCAAGAAACAATTCGTCGTTTTACAGATTAAAACACAGTAGAAAACACTGTAGAACACTTACAGAAACACTGTAGAAAAATTAGGAATGGTAGACACAACGGCGAAAATTGTTAACGAAAGTGGTCCTGCATACCAGCTAGAGGTATTTTCCGTGATAACATTTTCAATGCGCGGAACCTCAGTCGAATCAACGCCAGAATGAACGTCAAGTTTTTTCAGAATTTTGGCAGCAGTCTGCTCGAATGTTCAACTCGGTGAACTTATTCCTGGTATTTTTGTAGAGATGCAAGTACGTAGAAACAAATCCAATGGATGTTTTAACAATACCGATTTCCATCCTTTTGTTCTCCCAGTTGAATTTCTCTCCTGGCGCGAAACTAACGCATTCGTGAAAAGTCAATATAACGAAAGGGTAGGCAATGCAAATGTTTTTTGAGGGGTGAAGAACTGTACAAAGATGAGATAAGATAAAAATAAGAATTGAACGTGAAGGACCTACCCCTTTCTTTAACACTAGGTTTACGGAGCACTAAAAATGACTATTTATCATAATCTGTAGCCATTTTTTTAATGATATATACCTAGGGAAATCAATTTGTTAAATAATCCCTCGTGGATCCATGTTTGCAATCTCAATATTCGCGAATTAAAAATATTAGAATCCCGTAAATCTAGTGTTAAAACAGGAAAACATGTGTATAAGGGTTAAGAAAATCATGTCTAGGTCATTCTGTCCATTGAAGCGAGGGATCGTAAATCGGGTATTGTTGTCCGGCGGGTTTGTTCGACGAACAAATTTGTACGTCGAATAACACACCACGAAATGGTGGGAAATAGCCAATCGACGGAAAACGATAAAGTGGCGTGGCGTCACCCCCGGGTAGATAGGTTTATTTTTAGCGTTCTGTACGTGTATGTGATTTTCGGAAGGGAGAAGCCTGGTTTTTATGACGCTCGATCGTACACGCAATTCACGGATCGCCGGAAAGAGTTTCTTGGGGGGTGGATTATCTTCCTGACTCAGCTAGCGCAAGCTGGGTGCAACAGGGTGATAGACTCGTCCACTCTATACTCACCCCTCGCGAAATGAATATGCACGATTCTTTTGAATATATTAAATCGCGTGCCCTTTTTTCGCGTTGGCAATATTAGCACCGTTGACTCAGAACATACGAGCAGCGAGGAAAAGTTGAATTTTTCTTTGTGAAGGCTGTTTATTGCACATTCCATTCAGAACCACACTTTGTGACGTGCGTGTAATATTCAGTGCAACTTGCTGACAAAAACTCTTTGTTCCTTCTGTTCCTTCTGTTACGGAAATGTATAAATTAGTTTAACATGATTACCAGCATGTAGACTGCAATTGAGTTCAAAGTGAATTCATAATTGGATCGAGGATTTTATGCATTTATAGCAAAATGAATAAGACAATATTTAAGAATATTGTGGCACTATTTTTTATTCGTCAAAGTTTCCCGTTTCATACAATCGATGCAGAATATTTTTATTTTGCATACATCAAATATTATTCGTAGAATTGAATAATTTACCTAAACAGTGTACAAGAGTTGATTGTGATTCCCCAGCGTGTCTGATTATTCCTCACTTCTTCTACTTGTTAGAACCGATTTTATAATGAAAAGACAGACGCATATTTGTGAGTCCCTTGTGTCTGGCCATTATTCGCCTTCACTACTAGCTAAAAGCAGCTTATCTGTATAAGCCGTCAAAGTACGTATGTATTAATCTAGCGCGTCTGATTATGATGTGTTCATTCTACTTTATTGGGCAATTTGATAAGTGAAATTCAGACAACCAAGTACGAATCTCCTCTGCCCGGTTATTGTTTGACTTTTCGAACTGCTGAAAGCAATTTAATCTATAGAAAACAACAAAGTAAACATCAATATGTTATGTTTGGACATCACTTGCCAATTCTACTTGCTGAAAGCGATTTAACGAACAAAAAGCATCCAAATTGACGTCGTTCTCGTGCGTCTGACTATTACTCGCCACTTCTACTTGTAACAAGCCGTTGAAGAAGCACTCTCTACACAAAGTTCCGATAAAAGAATTTTTGCTTAATTCCGATTGTTCTTCGTTTTTAAAGTGCCATTTCTCACACTTCTCTACTAAAACTGAAAAACAATGGTAAAAGTGTCGAAAGGAGACTCGAAAACTGGTCCACGAATTCAAGTCCGGGATGCAGCACAATCGTAGGCGCGACAGCGTTAAATATTAGATTAATTTTGGTAGTCTACGAGGCGGGGGGAGGGGGCAAATAAGAATGGTCTTGAAACGTGACGTTTTCACTTTCTCGGTTCCGTAAAAATGCCTTGCTCGTAAACGAATTAAGCCATCCCCTGCTCGCACTTTTACAAGCAATAAAATGCAGCAAGAGGAGTGAATTTGCCAAGAGCGTGTACGTACGTGTACGTACGTGTGCTGGGAGCTTGAGGGAAGAATTTCATAACAAGCACAGGGATATTCAGCCCCGGAATTTCTTGCGTTCACGCGAATCTGGGCCAGCCATCGCGGGGGACGTATTGTTACGCACGGTGCCTGACACCGTTTCGGCATTTTATAATGCGGGGGAACGTATCAAAAAGCGTTTTGTTCCTTTCCGCGTTGAAAATTCTACTCCTCCGGCTCTCGCCCCCTTTGAACGCCGAGTTTTGTTTAACAATAGATCCGAGCGACGTTGCGGATATTACTACCGCCACTCCCTTTGCCTGGCTCACAGTCAAACGCCGGGGATTGTTTCTCGCGTTATTCTTTCGGATCCACCCGGCCGTGGAAATTAACGTCGAATTTCTATCGCGGGACAAACGTTGTTTGACATTTAAATGAATCGGCCGGGAATTCGCCCGTCCCATAGTATATTTTTACCGGTTCCATTTTTCACGCATTTTCGTACTTAATCATCGCCCGAGCCAATTTCACCCGAAAGCTCACCTGTATTTTTCATCCCGTCATTATCGTGCGCATTTATTAACCCGCCGAGAAAGTCTTGTTGCCTGTTTCGACATTTAAAATATATGGTTTCGGCTCACTATGTCATCCTTACACTGCGGCCCTTCGTGTAAGATAAAAAATTGTCTGAGTAGCAACAATAAAATAGAAAATAACAGCGTTGTTAATTTTGTCAGATTTTTCTAAATAAGTGCGTAACGCAGTCCAATTATAACCAGTCGCATAAATCGTCGATTCGATTGGGTCGTTTATGCGAATAAAAGCACAATTTTGTATTGTGACCGTAATGGTTCGACCGGCACACGGAAACGAGTAACGCGCGTGGCCAATTTTATATGAATTAATCGCGATCAGTTCGTGTATATTAATCAAATTACAGATAAGTTGCTTCTCATAATTGCATGCCAATTTAGAACCAATTTAATTCGTAATAATAACGTAGTAATGTCCCGAACGGTGCACGATGAAACAAATTCGACATAGAGTACACCGATACCAACCACTCTGCTCTCGTTGTAAGCACCAAAAAATGAAACAAATGATTTTCTCTACTGTCGACAGAATTTTTACAAAAAAGGTTTTACGAAGTTCGTTCTTGTAGCCGACAAATGAATGCGGCTCGATTAAAATAATGCTCGATCGAACACGTTAACTCTAATGAAGCATTGTTTCGAGATTTATTCCGACACAATGGCGCATACGTCGATCGAACAGACGGTATAATAATTGCGAAAAACGCGGCGGGGTTAATTGGGGGAAAAAAAGCGAACAGCTGCCGCGGAGCATTGTTTTCTGCCACGCACGGAAATATTACATTAATTGAAACAAAAGCGCGGAAGATGGAAATCACGTTTCGACGATTCGTTGGCAGCGAACGGGGACTGACTGTTTGACGAGACAGTGATTCCCTCACGGTCTTCGTATCTAATCGTCCGCGGATACGTCTGTTATGCCTCGCGAGTGGCAAACGAGCGTCGTTCGTAAAATTTGAATGGTTCAGCGTAATAACGAACAAACGCGGATGCATTTTTGGCATCCGGCCATCCGCAGAAATATGGAGTTGGCAGGGACAATGGCCGATTTCCTTTCACGGAACCTCCTTTCTGCGCTTTCGTTATCCGGTTTCGCCGTAATACACTTCTGCCACGCCGCGTATCCCTGAATTATACAATACTCTGACCAGGTTATTACAGACGGCAATGTTACGCTCGCGGCAAACGAATTATTCCAGCCACGGTCCGTCCGAACCCACGCATCGATGATCTTCGCCGCTCAAAACTTGATGGAGAATGAAACTGTAAAATGAAATGATTTTTCTGAGAGGTTTACTCGACCGAAATTCCAACCAAAATTCAGAAGAAAATGCTGGAGCAATTTTTAAAAATATCCAGCGATCCAAAGATGCAGATTCACTTCCGGAACAGATATTTTTTAACGCTGAAAGTACCACTCCTCATTACTAGACTGCGAATTTTATTAATTTATGGCGAAAACGAGTAGGTGCAATTTAAAGCGGTAGACAGATTTGAAATATTTAAGAGCATGAATTTGTCAGTTGCGGTTTATGAACATTGTTGAAGCATGAAAAAAAATTGTATCTGGCTGTCGTGTGTTGCGATTGGTGCAAATAATTTTTATTTGCGTATAGATCCGCGGTCTGGTTATTATATCAAGCTTGATTATTTATTATTAGTTTCAACTTCTTTCTATTTCCATCGATGGAACGCACAATGTAATTATCACCTTGGTATCAAAACGTTTCACTTCATAATTCGCTTCTGCTACTCAGTATCATAAATTTACATAAATAAAAATACATAAATTCACGGAACAATTGAAACTATTCTTGACTATATATGTCTAAAAATCATTTTAGGGTTGTCACGATTACAACTCAGCCAAACTAACACTGCATTGGCGTCGCTACGATGAAGCACACGACCATGAAAGTTGAAATGTATTGTGGCTGACTATAAACTCGATTCAGGGAAGATAAATATAATTTCTTTTAATATTGTCGGATTTGTTATCGACTTTTCGGGATGCAGAGGTTTGAACAAAGGGTTCTCGTGAAACGCAGCGTAGTATAAGCATTTGAAATGGTAGTGTTCGTCTGCCATCCGTGACAGAAACGATGATCAGAGGCAACAGATTAGAGCGCGAGCTCTCGCAGAACTCTAGGAGGAATATTATCGGAGTGACTCAGGAATCCGATAGTTCGAAACTTCGATGATTCTGAAACGGTGTCGCGAGAACGCGTTCCACCATTCGCGGCGGACCGGAGAACGTTAATATTATTGTTATGTACTTAACCGAGGAAGAGAGAAAGAGACTCGCAGAATGGTCCGTCCAACTTGAACCATCAAAAATATCCCACTCGTTATTGGCAATAAAAAAAGATGAAAATAAACAATTTTTCTCAATGCCACATTTATCATGATTTTAGGATGATCAATATATTTTTTAAATGGAATTATACATTTCTATTACAGCAAAATAATAGCAAAAATCTTGAAATCCCAATAACTACAACCCCAAGAAAATTAGTTTACTTATCACAAGTGTATCTTTGTGCAAAAGAAAAATTGTCTCAATCACAAGAAACAGAAATTAAATATTATAAAACTTCTCATGTCACATGATTTTAGGATGATCAATATATTTTTTCAATGGAATTATACATTTCTATTACAGCAAAATAATAGCAAAAGTCTTGAAATCCCAATAACTACAACCCCAAGAAAAGTAGTTTACTTATCACAAGTGTATCTTTGTGCAAAAGAAAAATTGTCTCAATCACAAGAAACAGAAATTAAATATTATAAAACTTCTCATGTCATGATTTTAGGATGATCAATATATTTTTTAAATGGAATTATACATTTCTATTACAGCAAAATAATAGCAAAAGTCTTGAAATCCCAATAACTACAACCCCAAGAAAAGTAGTTTACTTATCACAAGTGTATCTTTGTGCAAAAGAAAAATTGTCTCAATCACAAGAAACAGAAATTAAATATTATAAAACTTCTCATGTCATGATTTTAGGATGATCAATATATTTTTTAAATGGAATTATACATTTCTATTACAGCAAAATAATAGCAAAAATCTTGAAATCTCAATAAATACAACCCCAAGAAAAGTAGTTTACTTATCACAAGTGTATCTTTGTGCAAAAGAAAACTTGTCTCAATCACAAGAAACAGAAATTAAATATTATAAAACTTGTCTTCCCCTTCCAAGTTCACATAATGTTTTCACGGTCTTGTAATTTTGTTATCCATTTTCGTGACAAACGCATAAAATCTATAGGTAATCATTGCACTGCGGATCTTTATGCGAAATAAGAATTGTTTACATCAATTACAAGGACCAAGTAGAAATTATTAAAATTCTTTCAATATTTCCGTCTCTTTTCGAAATCGCACTTCACAGTCTAATCGCGCGTTCCGATCTGATATTGTTTCGTATTAAGAATAACGTACGGGACACTTGATGAGCTGAAATTAGGTGAACCACCGAGCACACACGTGAACCGATAATCTCGTGGCATGCGTGCGTGTGAGTGAACACTGTGGGGGTATCAGGAGCAGCGTGATTCCATGTCTCGTATAAATGCCCGCCGCGGAAAGAGCCATTGCACGTGGCTGGCTCCTATTTCGCAGCCATTGCGGCTTTAATGCGAACTGCATCGCGCTTAAACGACCACGTAAGGATACACGTTCGTTTAAATAGATCGGGTAAATAGATAGGGGGAATAGCAGTGAATATAAATAGGTTCGTTAAATGAATTCGAGAAACATCGCCGACTGCGTAAACGCTCTCTTCACAATGGTCCGATACACTCGCAGGGCCGAACAATGACTCGAAAGTGACGCCGACAAGACGACCAACGACGTCGTCGAATGCGCTTCCGGTGATTTATTCATTTTCTAGACCGTCTCGCAAGCACGTTGACTCGCTCTCTCTCTCTCTCTCTCTCTCTCTCTCTCTCTCTCTCTCTCTCTCTCCTTATGAACTGCTTTTGCCTTTAAACCGGCCCCATTTATTTACTTCCCGATGTGCTTTATTTTTGGATCGCTAGAATATCGATCGGCTGATTGCTATTTCAACCCCGTTACACCTCGCCATACCTAATTTAGTGTGTAGAACCGGGAGGGTCAATATTTTTCAGCGTGGCGAGGAAAAATTGCTTCTGATCTCGAGAAAATCTATGTAACACTAAACCTACCACTGTCGGCCAAATGACCGGCTTTTTAGTTTGCAATTACTGAAATTACAAAGACGCCTTCATGAGAATTGATTCAGCTGCGGATCTTTATACGGAATAAAAATTTTATGTACTAACAATAAGTTACTGGAACGAAATCAGAATTTGTTTCTTCCTTTAATCAGTTTAATAACTTGCTGATAATCGACATCAATTCTCGTGGTTTAAAATCGCAAAAAATCTACATATACTCGTGTTATTTTTATAAAATAATATATACAGTGTTTACTCTATATTTGTTCCAAATGGCAAGCTGATACAAGTCCCAGAACTATCCCCATTACTGTGGGGTATACCCCGCGAAGGGCTATGAACCGAATAGTATCTCCTGGCCGATATATGTCCCTGGCTAGACCCGTGCTTTGGACATATATCGAGTATTCACTGTACTAGCCACTTCTCGTGCGCGGTAGGTTCCAATGTTAACTAGTAGATAGACCGACGTGCAAAGTGGTGGGAGTACGTAACAAAATTATCAATATTTCTTTTGTATTTTTGTGAACAAATTCTGTGACCCTTTGAATTCTTGGAACCACTCGTCTAAATTTATTAGCTGGAAAAATTGTATTGGTTGTAAAAGCATTTTAAGTTGGAATGATTTCTAGCCAATTTAGGATTTACAAGCGCTCAATTTAATGCTTATAAAGCGTCGACTAACTGGATTAAATAGATTGATAGAACTTGGAAAACGTTAGCGGACACAAAATACTGGTGCGGAACGATATTTCAAATGCAATTAGTAATTTATTTATTTCTAGACCAATGGAATGCATCGATCCGCTGGATAGTGCCTAAAGATTAATTTATGAGGCTGTATATTTAGATTGTTTAAATATTGATTCGAAATACCTTCAATCCTCGTACACTACATGTTAATCTGTTTTTATTCGGTATTACCATCTATTTATAAGGAATCTAAAAATTCTTCTCTTAATAATTCGACTGCGGTAGCCAAATAAATTGTGTGCAAAATAAAAATTTTCTAAATCAATCGCAAGAAACGACAGCAAGAATGTGTTTCTTCGATAATTTTAACAAGTCGAAAACAATGTAACAACATTCTTACATTCTTCTAATGTATTTGCAGCTTTGTTATTCACTTATGTATTTCTGTCATAAAAATGTCTCACGATCGTATAAAATCGAGAATAATAGAAGAGTGTTGTAAACTTTTTCTTCGGTCTTGCGTTTTGATCTTCTCATTATCGTTATGAACGTAAAAAAGCCTCCGCGGTCCGCCGACAACAATTTTCCCGAGGATAGCGAGATATCCGGTGACTTATGGTCGTCAGCGATTAACAGAAGCTAAAACGTCGGGTTAATTACACGGGACCCGAATAATTTTGTGTACACGAGGAAACGTAGCGTTTTTCGATCGGTATCGCGGGTGAATTTATTATTTTGCGTAATGATCGTTTATTATGTAGCGGGATAGGCGGCGATAAGCCGCGCGCTGGAGATAAGTTAATGCATACAGCGCGCGCACAGGCTGCAACGGCCTATCAATTATGTATGTTTTCTCGAGTTTCAATCCGCCGTTATTGAGCGGGCTGTGTTTCGTTTCTCTCTCTCGCACCTGCTGCTGTATCGGGAAGAAAAAGAAAACGACGACGATAAGCGTGATTAATAGACGAGGAAAGGATATCGTTGCTCGAAAAGATAAGTATTCGCTTCGACGTTGATTGATCGTGGCCCGGTTAATCGCGACCAATACTTGCGAAACTTATTTCATTTTTCGATGCAGCAATTAGCGGCCGGCCGATGTAATTATTAAGCGAGCTCGCGAGCGCGCGCGCGTTCCCGGCCGCGGCTTTGATTAATTTCGCCGATCCGCCGACGCAATTAATGCTCGGTCACAAGCATCCAGGCTGCTCTTTTGTGGCCGACGGATCCGGTGATCTACAGGATCAATTGATTCTACGTAAATCCCATTGAACGGGGCGTTTCCTGAATGCCGGCCGATGGATATTCAGCTTTTTACTCTTTTGCCTGTTCTACATCATCGCGAACCAACCCGGCAGATTATTTCTCTTCGAGCCAATCGAATCGCTCGTTTTTTCGTTGTGCGAGCAACGCGATCGATAGTTATCCCATCTGGCAAATAATGGTGGACAATTATGAAATTAGTTCTACTCTGAAGCGTTTCTTCAGCATTCTATCACTTGACGTATTTTATTATTGCAGTCTAAAGGTTGTGTCTTCTGTTAAATGTTGTATTTGTGGTCTTAGTACACCAAGAAAATATAAACACAATTTCTAAATTGAATTAATGTGATACAAGTTGATTTATCTCAAGGGTGGCCCAACATACGGGGTGGCCCATCTAAATGTCCGCTTCAGTCGCAGATAAGCGACTTTAGTGCAATTATATGAAACATATTTTCCATACAATTTATTGGAAACGAATTTCACATTTTATTTTCAGAGAGTGTGAGAAGAAACGTACAAAAATATTTAAAATCATATGCGGCATAATCTATGAGAAATTTTTTCGCCCAATTACATTAGTTTTGAATCACCCTGTAGAACAATGGTTCAGATGTGATCATCAATTGAATTGTGTGTCAAGGAGGATTTCGGGTTTTATTTTATTTTTGGAACACGGTTTTACACGTTTCAGCGATGGAGAACGAATACATTATTAGCGGGAATTAATTATTCCACCTAGCTGATGAATATGTTCCGCATTAAAAGTTCAAATGGTAATTGATTCGTACTATTACTGTCACTTCAACGGGTAGCGCGTCCACGATCTATCAACGAGTAGACCATGATGGATGGATTTGTAGATTATGTGTCGATCAATAGCGCGCGCGCGCACAGGCACCTGTATCGAGGAATGCGCAAAATTTACCTTTGAAGCGATTGATAAATGTGTTTGCGTTTCTTCTACGGATTTGGGACTGTTATGCGGAACATCCAACTAGCAATTCATGGCATAAAATGATCGTCATACGTGCGCGGATGGTATTGTGTTGCATCAACTGCCCGTGGAATAATTTTATGCATGAATTACTAAAGCGGCCCGATAAATAATATCGAAATAACATTGTCGGCTGCCAGTCCGACACGATATTAATTTAAAGTGACATTTATTGGGTGGAACAATGTTTTTTTGCGAGGCTGTCATAGAATCGACCAAAAGAAGGGTTTAATGAATTTATAACTTTCAGTTCGGAAATTTACACATCAGGAGTTTCAATTTTCCTTCTTTCTACTACCCATTTTTTTTTACCAACTTTCAATTCGGAAATTTGCTATTTATTAAACCTACTCGAATTTTCATTTTCTTTTATTCTAATATTTATCTGTCCACCAATTACCATTTATCAAATTTCCAATCTCCCAATTTTAATTCTCCTTCACTCCAAAATTGACAAATATGAATCCCACTGTTTTCTAACTTAAATTTACCATTTACGAAAATTCTAAATTAAACTGTCTCAGACAGTGGGCGATTAAATTATAATGAAAAATATATTTTTCGACCATGCGATGAATAACATTGCCGACAAAATTCAGTTTAGCTAGGTTTCCACTGAAAAATTGTTTTAATGTAAAATTGTCGACGTATGTAACATTTATCAATAGCCGGAGAAGAGTAAATCCGTGACAGAAGATTTCAGCTTCTATTTGCAGCGATCTCGATACCGAGCTTTGCATTTTATTGAATAATGGACCGCGTATCGCGAAAGAATCATGATTTAAGGTTCACAAAAGTGGGGACACGAGTTTCTGCGAGTCTGTAGTCCTTTGTTCTAAAAAATTGTCGTCGAGAAGCCGCAAATATGTGTCAATTGAGAGAGAGCTGCTACCTTTTTTCTTTCTTGCATTAATCGTTCCAGTTCAAGCGCATTTAAAAGCTTCCGCTGAAGTGAACGAAAATGTGATATAAGTACATGGAAGCATTAGCAAGGGTAGAGCTAAGAACTATAGGACGTGCATTGCGTGCACCATTAGTGTGTGAACTTCAACGGTAAGCTCGATCAGTTGCCGATTGTTAACTAATTAATTAATTGTTAAATTTAGCTGGCTGGGTATACCTGTCCCACTCACACGTTACTCGAACGTTCTATTTTAGCAATTAATTTACACATTTGAATGCGTTCCTGCATAAAACATAATCCGCATAAATGGAATACATATTTCAATTTAACAGACACAATCTTCATACAAAATAATATGAAAATATTGAATTTGGTTTTGGATAAAACAGGTTACTCTGTTTCTCAGAAGAAATTTAATTTCGTAACACTGAATGGGAAAGATCGAAATAACTATTAAAAATTACTGTACACTTTTCCCTCGATTTTCTGTACTTTCTATTTTCTGACGAGTTAATCATTTAAAAATGTTTTAATCTTCTTCTTCGACTCATTTCTGCTGAAATGAACTTGGAAAACATTACCGTATACCATTTTATCAATGTTATTTACTGTTTATTTTGAGTGAAGTGAATCATGTAAAGAAATTTTATTCCTCTTCTTCGACCCATTTTTGCATTTAAGAATGCAATTTTTGAGAATTGTACAATTTTTGGAATACATTTTGTTAATCGGTTATTTACATATATTAATTGTATCGGAGTGGAAGTTATTATGATTTTTAGTGTTTAATGGCAAATTTTTTCGTAGGCTGCGATTTTGTTATCCAGTTGAAATGGAAGTGTAGCTCTCATGTATATCCCGGTTTCTTTATTATCGGCGATGCGCGCACCAACTCGATAAAATCTATTTCCCTCGCGATTTTCTTCGAATCGCTGCTATTACATACATCACCGATGCATATTTCACGTACCGCGGCATTGTTTCCAGCAAGATAGTGGTGTGCAGTTCCGCGAAATCACTGTAACTTTACGACTTCAAGTATTCCACCGTTTGTCAAATGCCGAGGCCGTACAATAGACCTCAATAATTAATTCCCCTGTTATTGTTGGTATTTCATCGATGAACTTCTACAAAGTTCATCCTATTGTCTCTGGACACGAACACTTTTTGCTTCGATCTCTTATTATCGGGACCACTTTTGTCAGCGATGATTCTCGTCGACAATGAGAGATGTCTAGCCAGCGTAAATCCGAATTTATCAAATAATATTCATTTCTAGTTCAACAATGTAAAAAAGAATATCGCCGAGAATAAATCCACCAAATAGTATTAACTGTCATAGTATTAACTGTCGATAATGAAAAATGTTTATTCGGGAATAAATTTCTATTCATGAAATAATATTAATTCTCGGTTAAATGATATAAAGATTTCCATTTGATTTCAATTTATTAAGTAACACGAATTCTCAGTTAAAGAATGGAAAATGTCGAATCGAGAATAAAATTTAATTTATCGAAGTATATTAATTTCCAGTTGATTATAATATCATTGAGTGGGTGTTTCTTCTTTCAATCAAGATATTCTTGAGTATAGTGATTAAAGACGCCATTAATAGGGTATAACACTCTCGCACCGTCAATGACACGACGTACGACGTTAATAATACTATCAACGCCCACGTAGAAACGTAAATTATTAATAACACTCGGTGAATCCTGCTTGTTATTTATAAGACCTACAATAACAAACTGGTTCAGTTACTTTTGCGTAGGCTTTCTATTCATCGGACACTCTTTTTACACCTGGGGTCTTTCCATTCAGTGCCTATTTCTTGAAAATCAATGTTCCATGAAAGAAACTTTCACTTTTGTGTATTGCTAACTACGCGCAAAGCTAATTTTATTGTGCCATTTGTTTTATAATAGTACTTTATTTCAGTTACATTGCCCGATGAAACACTTCTTTCTAGTGTTGTATTGTCCGTATGTCTTTTGCACGTACAATTGTTAAATTCGGTCTAGCAGAAAGTTTAATAAAATGTAATGAGGCATTCATTCTAATTAGAACCTGTGAATAATTAAGTATCCCGGTTTCTTGACCTATATTTTATATTTATGACGTTTACAAGCTTCTTATTATTATGATGTGCATTTATTATTATGTGCATTTATACATTTTTGGGACACCCTGTATATTACTTTTCCTCAACATTTTTACACAATGAACAGCAAAATTTGAATGCAAAAAAGCTGTGCATTCTTCACAATGAAATCATGCCTTCAACTACTCTGCACTTTTTAATTATCCTGAAAAAAATTCTACGATGCATTTTAAAGATTTGGTTGATAAAATTTCCAAGACAAAAATTGAATTCGCAGAGCGTACCTCGATCGTTTCAAACAGAAACATACATCGTTTCTCTTACAATAGTGATTAGAACTATGACGTACAATACCATGTAGTAGATTGCTATTATAAGAAACGACAGAGCTCCGTCTCAGAATAATCGTTGAAGTTAACGAAACACAGAGAGAAAGAGGAAGAGAGAGAGAGACAGAGAGAAAGTTGGGGGGACACAGTAAAGTTTAATATGTTCTTATTATTCCGAAATACTCTGCGCCCGAGCGGAACCATCTTAATTGCAAGGGTTAATTAAATTCATCACCGGAAGGAACCCGCGCGCCAGTCAATGAGAGCGTCTCCAGCGAGCATCTTATTCTAGTGCGCTCTCCTGCGAAAGTTTCGACGCGACGCGACGCGACGCGACGCGACGCTGCTGGGGACGCCCGACGGTTTGTCATTATGAAAAGCCATTTCGTGCCAATGCAATTACAAGCCGGGCATCGCAGTTGCACCGGTTGCAGGACCGCGTATTTGCGTTTTAATGCGTGCGTTGGCCCTGCCACTGCAAACCGTCCCCGATTTGCATCGGCCTGTCTCAGTGGCGATTCAGCCCAGGAGGAATCCTGGAATACCAATGCGCTACTTAATCGATTATGCTCCTAGCCGGTCCACCGCCGACTTGCCATAAACGACACCGTGGCAGGAGAAGATAGGGGATCCGAAATTAAAATGATCAGGCAATCAGCAGTCGGTTCTCTCACGGTCACCGAGACCTACTGTCTTATTCCCAGCCAATAAAATTTGAAATTTTTCTTTTTTTTTCAATTTGCAAACCGGAGTCTGTTTTGGGGGGAACAATGTTCTTAAGGGGGCCTGCAGGCATTTGGCCTTGACTGTCACGCTATGTTACGCTGTGCCTTTTTTTCTAGACATTTCACGTCTTAAATAAGTAAGCAATCAATTAAAAATGCATACCACCGTGTTTGTACATGTCCTTGCTACGTCTGTATAGAGCCTTTTTTCGATACGAACACTAAATCTCTCGAAATTAAGAGAATCTCTCAGCGGCAGCCATCTTGTGACGTCATAGTTGCTTCAGAATTCGAATTTTCTGCCGAATATTACAAATTACTCCACGATCAGGTAGAAATTCGCAATTTGGTCTCCATACAGACGTAGATTGGACTTTTAGGAAACACAATTGACCACTTCTAAACTTCTCGTTGCAATATGGAAGCGACAGTTTGTCTAGATTTTGACCCTTGCATACGTATATGGATTTCAAACCATGCCGGCCCCCTCAAAATAATTATGACTGTTGTATGAGCAAACTTGAAAGAGAAAATGATGCGGATTGTTTTTGTGAATAGAATGCATTAGTAAAATCTTGATCCAAGCCCAATCCATGTAAATGGTGATTAATTTATTGCATGTGTCACATCCGGTGGTTCGACCACTAATGAATAAAACGAATAAAACTTCAGACAAAGATATATTATGAACTATTGTTCAAACCCAATGATGTCACGCGAGGAGAATAAACAAAAATAGAATTAAGATAGCGCGCAAATCGATTTCAATTTATCTTCCTGCAAGACACGCAGTGAAGATCGGTTACACCCTGCGAATAAACAGAAAGGGTGTCCAATTATACTGAATTACAAGAAGGGATGTTGACTTCATGGTAAGAGTGACGACACATTAGCTAGAAAATATCAAGAAGATTAGAAGATTAAACAATGCAAAGTAGAGACTCCCGAGTCAGCATCCTAGTGAAACAATGAACTGTCCATCTTATAAAAGGGAACCACCCCCCTTAACGATTGATCAGTCCGTTATTGAGTTTCCCTTTATTGAGGCCCCTTTAACATTGGCGCATTGCGCCTCCGGTTGCTTTCTTTCAACAGTAATAATTAATATTTTCGCTTTGTTCCTGGATAATTGACGCAGGAAAATCGGTACGAACGCAGTCCCAAGGTCCATTATCCGATCCCGTGGATCGGAAAAGAGCGGGAACTTGAAACAGCCGGATACACAGGTCCATAGCCGGGCGAATTACGAGCACGGAGGAACGATGCTCGGTTTTGTCGGCGGTTCCCCGAACAGACCAGGCCGCGGTTGCGACGCGGAAGAGTGGGAATGCTTTCCGATTCCGGCGAAATTCCAGCCATATTCCCAGAGCGCGCCACTTCCGGCTCTCTGTCACTGCCCGAACCCGACTCTGTCACTTCGCTACTCCTTTTCTTTTCCCTTCGAGAAACGATCCCCTGAACCAGCTCGTTCCGCGGACTTTGTCCCTTTTACGAGAATAGGGTACGGGAGAGAGCAGCGGTAATGGCGCACAGTGGTCGAGGTTTCGACAAAGTGGAACAAAAATCAGCGTCACCGGAACATTTTTATTTATTCGCGTACAATAGAATTTAATACGCCTGTTAATCTTCACCTTTTTTGTGAAGCAATGAAAATCCCATCAGGTCTGTTATAACGGGATCAGAAGTACATGTTCACATCCCTCGAAAATTGAATTTTATTCTCTCAACAGTTTTCTAAATTCTTTTATATTTATCGGGTATCAGGCGCTTGAGTTTTTTTTTATGACTTTCAGATCACGAATTTCGAGATACCGTAAAAGAATATAGTAGTATGAATTATAGTAATATACTGTACACTGACGTACTGTCTTAGTATCTTAATAGGTCCGGTACATTGAAAATAATATGCCAATATGTTTAAATTTGTCGAATGTTTTTACTGTTTTGTGAGTCTTTTACTACAGTCCTGTCAGTCCCCGTTTGCACGCAACAGAGTTAGGTTTCATCTGTATTACTAAAGAACGTTGTACCTCGAAAAGATTTTCGATTAAACTTCACCTTCCGGGACCAAAAATTTTGCACATTTTTTTAATACAATCCCGTAGATTTTCACGAGAAAACAGCAAAAATGCACGTTTTAAAGCGCGGAGTTCGCTCGTTTAAAAGTTATACGCGCGAAGTCGAGCGATTTCAGCGTCGTTTCGCGACTTGCCACTCGCAGCACGATCGAAACGTCACTATGACCGGCTAAACGAAATTCTACGGGCGCCATTGTTAATCACTCGGAGACCTGTGACAGGTCCAAATGGAAACCGGTCGCGTTCCCCCCGGTGGAGTCTATAAGGGGGGATGTAATCCGACGGTGAAAAATAGTTGGTGAAAAACGAATTATACTCGCGGAAAAAAAGGGTTCCTTGTCGATGGGTGCGGGTCGAAGCAATCGGGTGTTTCCCCAGCGCGAAACTGAAATGTTTTACACGGCATTCTCGTCTCGTGCTTGGGATAGCAATTTTATGGGTGAAATGCAGCCGGCGCGGCGTACGAAGGGAAAACATTTTGTCATCGTCAAAACGGTCGACAAATGTTTGCGTTGAAATATACGGGGGAAACGACGGTGTACGGTTGCGGTTGCGGATGCGCTTTGGATATCGATTCCACCGGTCGGGATTGTTGCGACCCGTAAAGAGAAACGCTTTTTCTCGTCCCGGAGCCTTGTTACACTTATCCGACGCTTTCTCGAACACCCACCGCTTGACCCTAAATACAAATATCCAGAAAGCCTGGAACTTTCCGGTGTATTGCAGCCGAAACACCGGGCACCAGGTGAACGTCTTCGATCTTGCGACTGGTCGCTCCGGAAGTGCTTCCGGACATATTTATTTATTATACAGGGTGTCCCATATAAATGGGAACACCTAAATATCTTTCGTATTTACAGTCCTATCAGAAAACTTCAGAGGACAAAGTGACACTATTGCAGGGGGCAATTATAATGGTGAAGAAAAAAATTTTTTATGTATTTTTTATGTCGTGTTTTTTAATGAAATTTCAAGGTCACCGATGTTTTTTAAAATGGAATAGTATATTTTTTATACGATAGTATGATAGACAAGAAAAAACTGAATTTAGTGGATACCACCTTTTTGACCTTGAAATGACCTTGAGCAAGAATAATCATGTTGAAGCGGATGAAATATGGAAGTTTAAAACTTACGTGTTTCAGCAAACATTGCGCGTTGTTTACGTCGGGTTCACCTTTACATACCATAATAAATGTTCGAAATGTTCACCATCCTCATTTATGCAATGTTGCAATCTTTTAATAAATGATCTGTAGGCATTGTCGATTTCCTGAGACGTAATTGAAGCGCATGCTGCAGTAATCCTTTGCCGCATATCCTCTGGCGTTGTGGGTTTATCGTATTGGATTAACCGGTAATTAAAATACATGCTTCGGTCGTCAGGAGAAGGGGGCACCACAGAAATTTTCTGAATTTTCAATAGTAATAATATTGCTAAGTGTTTATGCACATGCGGAAAGAAGAGTGACTAGGTTTCTTAAAGTAGAAATTAAAGAAACAGAATACAGTGAATTCTCGATATATGTCAACAACACGTGTCGATATATGTCCAGGAGACATACCCGAGCCGTGTGATGTTTACACACATCCTCGATATCCGAGGCCTCTCGAGTTTCGTGGCCCCTCACGGGGTACACCCCGCGGTAGTGGGGATAATTCCACGACGTTTATCATCCAGGCCTTCGCGACATATATAGAGAAATCACTGTATTCATTTTTGTCTTGTTAATTTACAGTAAAACAGCGGACGAAGCATTGTCCTAGAATCTTTCTGTTTCAAATGGACATATGACAGTTGAGAAAAATTAAATTATAAATATAACGTTAGAAATTTCGCCATCAAACGCGAAAGCAAACTGTGCAGTTCCCCGGAACAGCCAACAAAAATCCGGTAACCCGGAGTACCGTCTAACACTAGGTTTACGGGACCCGTCAAAATGGCGGGTTCTAAAATTTCTAATTCACAATTGTTCAGTCTCTAAAGATACATCCATGAGAAATTGTTCAACAAATTTATTTCTTTGGGTATGTTATTAAAAACAAAAAAATGGCTAAAAATTTGGGCAGCACATTCTTGTTTATTTTCTAACGTAATATAAAATGGTCACTTTTAGTGCTTCGTAAACCTAGTGTTAAAAAGGGTCGCATATAGTCGTCTTTGCCGAAAGTTCCCCCGGAATATGCAGTATAATTATACGGAACTTTAAGTGCAGCAACGAGATTCCAGCAGAGATAATAAATCTGTAAAAAGAGGAGGGTTTCCGCGGATAGCAAACTATCGCGCAAGAATAACAACGGCCGAGTATTCCGGCGAAACTTGTCTCGGTCGAACTTTCTGAAGTGGATCCCGGAAAATCTCGTTCTCCAGCAGAAATGTCGGCCCGATGACGGTAACAATGACGCGCGTCTGACAATGTTCGAACCGGCGGTCTCGCAGTCGATAAAAATTGCAGCGACCTCGGCCGGTTCCGCGGCCATAAGTATTCGAAAACCGGCGCGAAAGCTGCGCGCTCTTCGACTCCTCACCCCCCTCGGCCGCTCGACCAGACTTCTTTAACAGTTTTCTTCCTCTTCGGACTTCGAAGCCGAGTTCGATTAGAGTGGATAGTCCCCGTAAACAATCCTGAATTATTCATCGATCCGGCTCGGACGATTCATAAAAGAACAGCCGCCATGCTGGCTGCGAAACGTTCCTCTCGTTTAGCAGGAAGTGAGAGTGGCTCTCTTCATGGGCGAGAAAAGTGTTCTTCGTGACAATTCTGGTTACAGTACGCTCGGCCTATGCGTTTACGAGGTGTTTGAAGTTTTTAAATTGAAGAGATAGTGTATGTGAACACTGTCTACCGGAAGCAGATTAACCCAAGCACCAAATTTTTATTTTAAAATTGTTTCCCAACATGGTTAGCGTTCATATATTCAAGACGATTTATGCCAAAAGTTGAATTAAATTTCTAAGGAGTAAGGTAAATTTTCAATCTCATCAAATGATTTATTTATTTATTGCTTTAAACCAAATGGTTTATATAGCAAGTATTATTACATTTGGCTTACGTTAAATAGGTTTACATTGCTTCTAAATTCTAATGGAACATTGTTTAAGGAAATTATAAATTATTTTCAGACCGTTTATATTTACATAAGAAGGAACCAATACGAAGAGGGAAACAGTACTTGCCTTTGAGGAGCTTTGTTTCCAGTGTACTACCTTCGTTTTCATAGTCCGGGCATTGCCATATGACATGATTCAGCACTGTTAGCTATAAAGTTAACCCTTGCCAATGAACCGTTTAAATTATAGTGATTGGCTCGACTAAAATGATTTATAAAGACGCGCGTACAGATCCGCAGTGCAGTTGCGAGCTTTGTCGACTGCGTCTAACAAAGTCACAGTCACCGCGCAGCTCGTAAAATAATTATCTGATAGAATTAGCTCCGGTAGTAAAGGTTAATAACAGTATCACAGCGATACGATCGGAAACTTCAAAAGATCGTTTTAAAAAAGGTGCCATGTGAAGTTGACTTAGCCGCAGTATTAAGAACGCCTGTGAAGTGCCTGTATCGGAAGTCCGATAAAAGAATTCCTAATCACCTAATCACGATAAGCTAATTGAGTTTTAACTCGATAGTGAAACGACACAGAACACATAGTCGCATGGGGGCTGCAACCTGACCGCGGTAACGCACACCGAAACACAGCGAAATTTCAAGGTGCACGTAACCGGTTTACGATTGTATCGACTAATAACCGGAAGTCGAGGCAATTTCGCTTTGAAATGGAACTTAAAAGCCGCGAAATAAGAAGTCAAAGAATAACTAGGTTTGTCGCAATCAGTCATAAGCCTCGTGCTACAAAACCCCCGGCCGTCAGGTAACAAATTTCTTGGCTGGCATAAATCATTCCACCACACGACATTCGCAAATAAACTTTGATAATAAAGCCGATCCTGTCAATAATTACAATGGCGCACGATTTCCCAACATTACACCAGTGGAAATTGCTTCTTCGAAACCTTCTACGGAAAACGCCGGCCTGCAATGGGAACACGGTCGACGAATTAATTGTTTGACCAGCCTGATTCTGATGAAAACTACACATTTGACTATTTAAAACATTTGTAATGTCCTGTATTTCTCCGAATCTCTTATTGGTAAAATAAATGTCCGAAGAACAAGATAAAGTCGGCAAACAGAATACAATCGTTGATCCAATTATGAGGAATGTCGAATCACACGGTTACCAGATCAAATTTCGGATCGATCGGTGCTGGGTCGAGGAGAGTGGACCAGCAAAGAGTCGGCATTCTTTTCAGAGGGAAAAGAAAAGCCGGAAGCGAAGCTATGAGACGAGTCGTAGACCAGCGTGTATGAAGGAGGTCGAAGAAACCGTCGAGAAGTGGGAGTCGACTGCCATCGAGTTTCCTTTCAGACGATACCTTATACCCCTAGCTCGGGGGCCTTTCGTTTCTTGCGCCCTTAACTTGCGAGTCTCCAGCTTCTTCTTGCCTCTGGCCAACCTGCCTTCCACTCACCACCGATATAATAGGAATTTAATACCGCGGCTTCGAGGTCCTAAAATGGACGGGGTTAGGTTAGGCGTCCGGAGCCGTCCCGACGCCGTCAACTCCGACATTATTTATAAACCATTGATTTCTTCGCCTCCGGACGCTTTATATTTCGACTGATCGGGTCTAACTAATGCATGCTCTTCGGCGGAGGTCACCGCAAAACTCGAACAACGTGTCTCAGAAACACAGTCGGTCTCATAATTGATGGCACACACTTCAAACCCGAATAACATTTTTATAAACGAACTGTACGACTTCAGTCTTTCTGCGAAGGTAGATAGATTAATTTAGTAATGAAAGTTTAAAAAATGTATTTTGTAGATTCAAGTTATGTACATGCTGACTTAAACCGTGTGCCATTAATCACGTGACCGATTGTATATTAAGTGTTCAGACCATCCCTTAACTCTGCACTGGTTTTACGTTCAAAGCTGCTAGCAGCTGCCAGGAAATGACTTTTCACATTATTTCTTCCTTCTGCACTTAGCATAGCAAAGGTTCGCATTGATATTTGTGCAAATATGCATTTTCATTCACCGATGTGTACAAGCTCATCCTTCGATTCTGGAAAAATTGTACATACACGTGTACTCGGTAACATTTTGAACAATTTCTGGTAGGCAGGGTCCAAACTAAAATCTTTTATACACGAATCAATTGAGCACTTCTACGAAAAACTACACGTGACCAGCAAAGCTTCGACACGTCAAAATTCTCGACTCCTTTCACAAAAAATCGTCAACCCTTCAGACTGGTTAGTTCTCCGCTTTTAACCTCGAAGAAATTGAAGAGTTCAACGGTAGATCTTGAAGAGACACCGAAGAACGTCGTCCCTCCTTCATTTTCAAGAGGACGTCGTCGCTCCCACGCAAAGCTTTTATGTGTTTTACTTATACCCTAAGTTTCCCACCGTCAGTGGATGTTCTTACGCTCGGACGTCGTGCTGCGCCGATGTTACAGCAGCCGTCGAGAATCTCGAGCGTCGAAGCAGCCGGGTCCCAGGAGAAATTCGATAAATTCGGTGCCCGGAGCGCTCTCTCTCTCTCTCTCTCTCTCTCTCCTCTCTCTTCTCTCTCTCTCTCGCTTCTTTCTTGGGCCACGTTGCTGCTCGATATCGCGTAATTCGACACAAGAAACGCGACGGAGCTGGAAAAATGAGGAGCGATGCTGATATCGACATTCCCGGCGCCGTGGATATGTATAAAGGCGAGCGCGTGCACTATTATGGCCGTAAATTCCGAAATACCCGTTGTTACCTCGCTGCTACCGAACGCAAAGGCAACCCTGAGGCATCTTATGGTCGCGTGAAGTGTTCACTAACACCGCTGCGTGAGCCACGCGGTTTACGGGAACGATACGTTTCACCCGACGACCGTTCATTAACTTCTGATACCCCTGCTGCACCTTAAACGCGACCATTTTTACACTCGATGCAAGCCTGCACTTCAGCTGCAATGCTTGTGAATGGGCACTGGTGGAATCTGCTCTCGATGGCATAGTCGTTCGATTAGCATAGTGTACTTATTGCTAATAACGTGTTTCGTCTTTTGACGATCTCATGACACCCGTGGCTACTATTCGAAATCAATTTTATTTCGTTCCCGAACCTATTTCTTTGACGATGTAAACTAGTAGAAAATTTGGAACAATTTGGGTCAAAATGGACCCAACATTCGTCACCCGAGGGTTAACTATTCTTATGAAACCTTTTACCAACGTGCTCGTCACACTTCTCTGATTAAAATGAGCCCGAACACGATACGATTTGGTTTATGTTTATTTGTTTAATCCACGATTTAGTAGAACCTCTATTATGCGAACCGATATCTGAATCCTTCATTATCCGAATCGTGTGTTTCGTATGTACAGGGTGTATAAAAATTACATGTCACGACCACCAAAGCGTGATTCTGGATCGATGGAAATCTGTGAAAAAAATGCACCGCAAAATTCACCTTGACCTTGGAAACAAAGGTGAAAGTGTCGAAAAATTGTCTTTTATTGCATCGTATAGTACTCATCACTCAAATTTTTCGACACTTTGACTTTAACCCTTAGCGCTCGAATGGTGACTCTGAAGCACCACTAGAAATTGTTGTGGCATTATTTCAAAGAAATTAGAAAAAATATTACAAAATATTTGTTACATTACAATATTTCTATTTAATAGATTACTAAACATTCAAACACTATATGTAGAAATCGGATCAGTTTCGTTTGAACAAATTGAAAATATTGTAAGACGGAAGACAAATTTAATTCTACATTGAAAATAGTGCCGAGTGCAAAGGGTTAATTTTCGAGGTCAAGGTGAATTTTGCGGTGCATTTTTTTCACAGATCTCCACCGATCCGGAGCTGTAGAATCACGCTATGGTGGTCGCGACGTATAATTTTTATACACCCTGTACACAGTTCAATCTAAAGCGAGAGTCGATCTAGTAGCCAGTTAACCGTTCCATTATTCGAACATAAATGTTCCACTGCTTAGTTCGGATAATATAGATTCTACTACTAAACGAATTAATGCGATCCAAACAGTATCGTGTTCGGTGTCGTTTCAGGCGGGAATTTGTCACGAATGCGTAGGCAAAAATTTCACGAAAGAACCATTACCGAAATATCAAAAGTAGCCCACAATTGCACGAATTGAAGAGCAAAAATCGTGTTAATCCCGATCGATGAACAGCTGCGGGAGCCCGCAAACCCTATTTACCCGCTCCAGTCAATACTTCCCGAAATCGGATTGCAATCGGTAGGAATGTCGCTCGTTAACGATACGCCATCCGACAGGAAATCGACGTTTACCGGAACATCCTGCCGCGGAATGGCTGATTTGTCTCCAGCCGTCCAACAAAAATTCTTTAGGAGGCGTCTATAGGGTGCGCCTGTTAGCCTCGTTTCTTTTTTGCGGAAGATTCACGATCATTAGGCGGTGCGCCAGTTCTTTATTCTTTCGTTGGATCGTGGCAAGAGGAGCGGGAGGGGGCGGGGGGTGGGGGGTGGAGGAGGAGGCTTGCCCATCGATGATTAAGTCGTCCCCGGAGTTTTATCCTCCCGAAGGGTAGAAGACGATGCTCTGCCTTGGTAGAAGGGAGGCCTTCAACCTATTCCCCACCCATGATTTCGTTCTTCTTCTCGGCCACGACGGTTGAAAGAGGGGTCGGTCGAAAGAGGGGGTGGTAGCAGCGTGGCTTTATCTTCGATCGTACTTTCGCGCCACTGCGGTCTCGTTTGCGCAAAGTCGAGGGAGATAATCGATACGTCTTCGTCTACTCTCGCCACCTAGACCGGTCGAGATGCTATTTCTTTCCTTCGGCTTGTCCTTTGCACCCTGTCCTCTTTTAACGGCCATCCCCTCCTCCTCCACCCCTCCCGCCCATCGGTAACTCGGTCCCTTGTCTGCCCGCTGATTGCACGCCGCGATGCACTGTGGGGAGATCTTTGGCCATTTTTGGGACAAAAGGTTCGATCTTTTGGTTGGCTGTTTAACCCTCCGTCCGCAACCTGGGTCGTTCATGTCTGGAATGAAATTTCTGAATTTCTTTCTTATCGATATTCATTTTTTCCCCATTAAGGAATTACAACATTTCAGGTTCTAACGATTACACAATTAAAATAGGGACTTCAACATCTGTGCCAGAATTCTTTTAGATTTCTTTTTGAAATCTATCACTGTGAAACAATTACTCGTCAACATAGACGACCCTGTATGCAGAGAGGGTAAGAATAAGATTGCAGACAGAGGGTTAAATTCGACTAGTATTTTAATTTTAACATCTTTTTGTAGGAAACTATTAGCTATAGAAGTTCAGTATTTTAACGGTACAAAGTTACATCCAAAAACTAGAAAAACAATTGATACTCATCTTTTTATCGCTATTACATCAAGTTGCATTCAAATGTTGTTATTCTCTTCGGCTTTGCCACCATTATTGGCGTGCAGTGTGAATAAAAAAGAATGTGTGAAAATGTTGTAAATGTGTGCGTAAAAATGTTTTTTAAAGTTAGATAGTTTGTGCTAGGATTATACCAAATATCAACTTTTGAAAACTTTTTTCCATCGAAAGGTTGGGTGGCACTTCGACTATCTAAAAGTGTGCCATCTTATGGGGAATATTTTTAGGGACGACTAACAAGTAAAAAATTTAGATTTTTTCAAGTAATATCAACACAACTGTTAATTCTGTTCTCCATTTTTGCCAGAAAAAATATTGGAAAAATGACAGAGTTATTCTCTGTTTTTGAAACAGCCAAGTAAAGTGTTACAGGATCTGAAGGATCTGATCAGGACAGTTTCAAATAGACACAAAAATCTAGTCAACTCACTATGCTCAAATTCAAGTCACATTATCTCATTAACCACCCATCACAGAAAGATCAACTTTGGCCAGGTTCCAAGATTATTAAGCGGTACGAAAATTATTTTGTCCTTTCTCAGTCTCCCCGGACCGAGTAAATTTGTCGGAAGTCGTAAAAAAACAACCCCCTCCACCACGGAAACCGTCACGGGGTGTCGTTTTTCAATTCGCCGAGGTTCGCCGGGAAGATTCGAATGCAAATTGAGAAAAGTTCGCCGAGACCGACGGGGCTCTAAGTTCGAAAAAATTGTCTCTCCACGTGATAGGAGGGGGGGGGGGGGGGGGAGGATGAAGCGCGGCAAGTTCGAAATTTCATTAGCCCCGTGGAATATTCATCATCTGCGCCGCATTTTTCAATACGCGCGATTTCTGAACGGCCGTTACCTCATCGCCGACAACAAACCATAAATATTAAGCACCCACATGAGCCATAAATTCCTGCCAACACGATGCGGTCTTCGAGATATTCATGGCTCCAGAAGAACACGCTTCTTCCCGAGAAGCAGAGTTTCCTCCCGTGGTGCCCGCCGAAGTCGGCTACGTGTATCAGGTAATTTTATGCGGAACATTTTCGTAAACTGACACGGCCGTACTACAACCGGTGTGTATACTTCAGCAAACCATGTAAAGCCCAAGTTTTACCATGGTGCTGGCTGTAGATCATTCTGGGAAAACCGATTTTTGGATCCTATCAATGTTTGACACGAAACGAAGCTAATTTCTAATCAATTGTCTGTCTATTTTCACCACTGCAAATTTTGCATCTAAAGAAGCTGCGTACGTACCCTCATGTTGTCGATATTTGCAGAAATTTTATCTACGGCCCGGAAATATTTTTTTAAGATTTGTGTTGTAGACTTTCAGGTAACTTCCTATGAAATGTCCAAGAATTTGATTTTTGCAAATTTTATATTTATAGTTCATATGAGTTAGATTCTTTTAATATTACCAACTCCCTACGTTCGAAACTAATGCATTTTTCTAATGAAATATGCCTGATCATTTTTATTGTAAATTTTATTTTGAGATGAATCTAGGAATATTCTTTTAAAAGTCTTTTAATGTTTGAAATTAAATGACGCTAACTTAATACCTACCTACTCCGATTTTTATACATTTTATTAACAGAGAAATATAGTACCATTAAATATAATCTCTCTCATAATATTTTTCATCTACACTATTCTGCAGTAGTTTGTTTCATGTCTTACTTTCGTTTGTGCCATTTTATGGACCATTTAAAATTGTCGGGAAACCACCTAGGGAGACGCGAAATTACGATTAATGAAAACAAAAAATTTTTTGTCGGCCCAACGAAATCTGAGAAGTGAGTAATTATATAAAATTTTTTGTCCCCCGTTCTGTTATATGAGCTTCATTAAACCTTTTCAGGATAATATTTCGCCTCTTCGTTAATTAGGAAGTCCTGGCGTTAACCTCATATTTTTGACCCATAGTGTACGCGCACTTACACGTAAAACCTTCGAGTTTAACCCACAGGCAAACGTCATGAAACTTTTGTTCAAATTCTGGGAGATTAGTTTGAACAGAGGAACCACTGTGGGACTACAATGAATGTCGAGCTATAATCGTTAACTAAAAGTTCAAAAATGTACTTCGATCTCCGCGTTTTAAATCGTGTTAAAGATGGCATTTTCTCCCATTGTGCAACGCTAAGCCTACCGAGCATTAACTGGTACGTTCTTTACCATGAATCATCGTGATTACAATACTTGAAAAATGCTAAATCGCATACGAGATTCCAAATTCTTCCTAAAAAAGTGAATGATATTAAAATAAAAAATTTGAGACAGGTCGTTTGACCGGCGATGGTTCAGTGTTAATCCGACGTTTGACTCGCGGAGTTCTGTCAAATTTCCGGTTCTTCCGTTGGCGGGATTTTCAAACCGTGAAAAGCAAGAAACGGGTTTTTCCGAAGCTGGTCGAGGCAGCTGGTGTAAGAGGATTTTCGAAATCCGGACTCCGGCGTAAAAGGGGAATCGGGCAGTCGGGCCATTTTTACGACCCTGCTAAATTGTTCGAATAAAGATGAAAGTTTTTTGATAACTTCGCGACTACGAATAATCTCGCCGCGCGGGGAACTTCGGAATTATGTCTCCGCGAGGATTGCATTATTTCGAATCTTGTTACGACGCTTCCCGCGCTCATCGTTCGCGTAACATTCTTCTATTCCTGGCCCGGGAATGCCGCCCACCGAACCTTTTCAACACACATAAATACAATTTTATGCGGTAAGAATGCGCTGTAGAATTTTTCATACGCCGTGCTCGCCACCCGAGGTTTACAACGGCTATTGTGAGCAACGCTTGTATAATGCACGACCGTCGGCCGGCTTTTATATCGTAACATTATATTACCTAACTACTTTCCCCGGTAAAAAACGATTGCGCCGGAATATAGTTGCATCAACGAACGCGCACTGAAATTTGATGCGTTTTTGTATGCACCGACGCGGCCCGGCACCGCACGGCTCATCGTTCGTTCTCGTTGGATCAGTTTTCGGAGAGATGTTTTGTCAATAATACTGAAACTATCGAACACGGGAATGATACGCGATGTTTTGAAAGGAGATAAATAAATTTGCTTAACCCCTTGCGGTGTAATAAGTAGGCGGATTTCACGGGTTTATGACAAATATGACTTTAGGAATATCTATACATTATTTTCAACTGACGAAAACGATTACAGAAAGAAACAAAATTATTATCTGATTTCTGCCTGTTGCAATTGATGAAGAATATTTTTATTTTGCATGAATATTCGCAGTCTAGTTACGAGAATGATTCCATACTGTTGCCTACTGGGTCGTTTATGTTGACTAATCTTTTCACTGTTCTAGGCTTTTAACCCTTTGCACTCGAAGCCATTTTAACTGTAAAACGAAACATTTCTTCCGACCTAGAATATTTTCCTTCTATATATATTCTTTCATGCTATACATATGAAAATGGTGCAATTTACTCGTACAGTACTGAAATGTTTACTAATTTATTAAATACAAACAAATTTAATAATGTAAAAAATATTTTGAATAATGATACAGGAATTTTTAGTGGCGCCTTACAGTCGCCATTCGAGTGCTAATGGTTAAACAATCTAAAAGAAATTCCGAGATACGTATTGAAGTCTATATTTTAATATGTAATCTTTGGAGCGTCAAACGTCTGAAGCATTAATGGGAAAAAATAAATATCGGAAAGAAAGAAATTCGTAAACGACCCTTGTTGCCCACGAAGGGTTAATTGTCACAAAAACGCAACGATCCGAATTTTCCGAGCAGCGCACGGCGGCTGAAAGTGTACAAAATTTATTTCCGCCATCGGAATAATTTCGAGCACAGGGTGCGCGCACGCAATGGCCGATCCGGTATTCGCGAAAACGAGGGTAAAAATATTTCAACGGCGATCGTATCTCGTCGGAATAAAATGGCGTCCAATTAAAAGTCAACAACGCCGCCTGCGAATCGTAGAATTAAATGCAATAGACGCGGATAACGTTGCGAAAGTAATAACAGTGTCGGGCCGGAAACAACTTGCGCGGCCCGGACAGGCTTTTTTTTCGATCTGGACCAACGACCTTATCTACTTCGGGACAGCGGATGTGTCAGTGTTTACACGATTCGTGACTTTCTCTCTCTTTTCTCTCTCTCTCTCTCTCTCTCTCTCTCTCTCTCTCTCGCTCTCTCGCACAAACACACACACACACACACGTACCCGGGCAGGCGGCAACTACCTTTTGTTTATCGCCGTACTCGCCTCTGTTCGATGTTCCAGCCTCGTCCCTTACCTTTTCAACCACGTCCGTGACTTTTTGCTCTAATTAACTGTCGGCCCGCCGCCTCTCCGCGTCTCCCAGAACTTCGCTCGGCGCTGATCCGCTGTTTCGCTTTTTCCGCAGGACGTTTCCCCTTGTTTCGGCCCACCGACAACGCAAACAAATTATTTCGTCCTGATTTCACCGCCGAAACACTCATTTTTTTGTAGCCTGAGAATTATATCACCAACCCGTTCATTGTCCACGCCAGAGACACTTCCTGCCACGTACCGAGCGTAAAGAAATTTTTCGTCTTGGCTGCCATAGCCGTAACCTACATCCCCGGATCGATGGAGATCCTTAAAAAAAAAATGTCCGCAAAATTGCCCTTGACCTTGAACTTCAAGGTCAAATTTTTTCTCCCCATGACGCGTGGAATAATGCAATAGTTCATAATCGAAAAATCACTCGGTTAAAAAATTTAACTGGTACTTGAAATGATTAGAATTTTTCATTCAGAAACGAGGAACAATTTACGGAAGTTTAGCAAGGGTATGAAAAGTGTGATTATACGAGTTGCAAGGGCATAAACAGAGTTTTGAATTTTTTCAAATAATAAGCTTATTTGGTGAAAATTTGACGGAAAAACTGGTTATTAACGCTTAGCACTCGAATGGCGACTGTAAGGCGCCACTAAAAATTCCTGTATCATTATTCAAAATATTTTTTACATTATTAAATTTTTTTGTATTTAATAAATCACTAAACACTTCAGTATTGTACGAGAAAATTGCACTATTTTCGAATGTATAGCATGAAAAAGTATATATGGAAGGGGAATATTCTAGGTCGGAAGAAATGTTTCGTTTTAGTGTTAAAATGGCTTCGAGTGCAAAGGTTTAATACGGTGTAATCTTTTTGGGGAACTTGGTGGTTTCTAATTTTAGAGTTCGAGGAACGATGGGCTTATTAATTAGCGAAGTTGTCAAATAGATGGCCGTGTAATAACGTTTTTACGACACGATGATTCAGCCTGGAGGAGCGTAACGTTATCGCGCCGCAAAATATGACATGGCGTGCACGTATAAGACGATAACACGGAAGGATGAAAATATCACGGTGAAAAAGGATTCGCCGAAATCGCGTTGTAAGCTCTTTGGAGATACCCACTTTCTCGCTGAAGACACTGCGGAAGATCGTCCAACAATGTTTCACAGGAACGTAAATATTTGTCGAGGAACCGCAGGCAGCAAATTATAAATTGCCAACGTTTATGCAAACACAAACTAATTACTGGAAACTGACGCGAGAATGAATATAAAAAGGGGGAAAAAATTAAATCTCTCTTTTGAAATGAAAATTGAGTTTTAATTGCGTACTTGGAACATAATGGAGAGCTATGCGAGTGAGTGCTCGGAAGCCTGATTGTACGGTTATAATTAATTTTATGGTTATTGGTTATTTTAATTAATTCTGAAATGTAAAGTACGATATTTTACTGTTTCAGTGCGGTGGATTTCCATGTGTCGAGAACGTCAAACGCAAATCTCCAAGGGTAAGTCTCGATTGTGTGGAACGTAGTCTTTGTTATGGTCGAATGGAATTGTGTAATGTATAATATTTCTCTTTTCAATTACGATCCATCAGCTTCTTTATCATCGGAGTGACCAGATAACATTGAACAGGATTTGCTTCTCTTTGTCAGGTGTCAAAAGGGAGGAGCAGTAATTAGTTAATTATCGATTTCACGTGTTCGGTGCAATCAGCCGGACGCGATCAAAGAAAACCTACGCTGACATTACATCGAGCTCAACCTGAATTAATTACGCAGAATCGGAGATTCAACTTTTTCGAAAAGCCTCTAATTCATTCAATCATTTTGCAAAATAATCTTTGAACCCATCACTTGATTGAGACATTTACCATTTCATCTATCATTCACCATTTCATCGTTTCAAGCATTATCCTGCGAATACTGCAAACAGAATAATCTTCACAAAGATAAAATGGCGAGTGATACATGAAATGTTAAAGGTTATACAAACTGCCCAAGCAATTCTCCATTTAAAGGGATAAGTAAATAATCACTGGGGTGAATCCCTCCTACGCACGGATAAATAATGGAGTTTCACGTTCGCAAAACTTTGATGAATAACATGAACATCTACACCTTTCACATTTTCAAAATAACACCAGGACATTTTGAAAGTGCAGCAATGAATACTTACCCTACACAAATTGGGAACAACCGAAAGAAAATTAATAAGACCAATTTACTAAAAAAACAGGAAAAATCAAATGCTATCAAGAAAATTTACTCGAATCACTGATAACAAAAATAATTGAGGTGACCACGTTGTCCACGAGAAAATGGTTGCTACACTTCAATCGTGTTTGTGCTGTCTTGCATTTTTCTAAGTATCGAGAATTATTTAGAAAATTCAAGATTTTAACCAGTTAACTGTGTTTTGACGAGTATACTCGTCATGAAGAAATGGCAATATTTTGTGTCATGACGAGTATACTCGTCAAAACAGCTATAATTCAAACAGCGGTTAATTTTTGCGACGCAACTTAGGTACACATTTTTCAAAGAGGTCGCAACAGCTAACTGGTTAAAGATGAAGAAGAGATTTGAAAGATCTCTGGATCGATGGATTGCCAGGTTGTCGCAAGTGTCGATGCGTGGTGTGTCCAAATAGTCACCGTGCAAGTTCGACGATAATTGAGCCGTTCATTGCACAAATCGATTAACTCCATAAAACAAAAAGTTGAGAAATGCGATGAAATAATGTACTTTTTTTTTAAATCCCCTTTATAATATAAATTCAAATGAATATTGTAGAATGCATAAATACAGATGTAGCTTTCATCTAATTGTATATAAACTTCATAAGAAAGAATAGCCAAAAAATAATCGTCAGTAATGTTACAATTTTTACGTGACTGGCAAGTGAAAAAAGTAATAAAGTTAAATTCAGTGTTTAAATTTTTACGTTTTTTATTACAGAAAAAGTTAATTATTATATATTTTTATTACAGCTTTTCCATGAAAATGAATATTAACAGTTCAGTTATAATATATTATTTGTGATTAATTCATCAGCAATATACATAATGTCTTCTTCGTCAGCTGTATGTGAGGACTCGTCATTTCGACTTTTTGTCAAGTTTTTATAGTAGTCATGTTTAACAGGAGGAATGAATTTTAGCAGGTCCATCGTGTCTCTCCTTTCATCCCTTGTCACAGTTCTACTTTTAGGATATAATAAAGACTGATCTACGTTTTTCAAACTTTGTGGTCTACCTGCTATAGATTTCGTTATATTAATGGCATTAAATTCTGAATCTTCATTATAGTCATATTTGAATTGTATGAGGTGGGGTTTGGACCTTTCTAACTATTCAGCGCTTGCTAGTGCATTCGAGTTGCATTATAGCAACGATTTACATTCGAGTACGGAGTTCATCAAAATGGCCTCTGAAACAAATTATTTATTATTCAATGGCCAAAAAAATTTTGTCGTTTAATGGCGTTAATCTTTATTATTCGGGAAAGTCATTATAAATATAAAAAGTTATGATTATACCAAGTGCTTCGACACTTAAATTTAAGATTTTTCGAAAAGTGGAGTTAATCGATTTGTGCAGTGAACGGCTCAATTGTCGACGGTTTCCCGAAGACCGTTCATTTCGGCGCAGACAAACGGCGATTGTACGGTTCCAGGAACAACCAAGGGCCACGAACAGGTACCGAAGACGAGGTTCAGGACCCGATCGGTGGATGCATTCCCGGGCGTTGTGTGCAACCACGTTACATTCGATCCAGTAAGCCCCGAATTGCTATTCGCAAACAGCGAGAGGCCTCCGCATACATGCATCGAATGCGCGGTTAATTACGATCGCGTGTGTGTGTGTGTGTGTGTGTGTTAGTCCCGCGACCAAATGAAGTCGAGGAGAGAAAGCAGCTTTACGAGACTTGCGCGACGATGCGCACTAGCTCCGCGTTATCGAGATTCTATTAATTGGATCCGGAGTAATTTGATTACAAAAGAAAGTCGCCCGGAATACCCACAAATTCGTCTTGCAAAGCTTCTTTCGCGACCCTCGCAGACGGCAGACGACACAGCAGAATCGAAACAGAACCGGAGACGACGGCGGCTATCAGATTGTCAACCACTGTCTCGCTTCTATAGGACACAGCCGAAGACTGTTGCCAATGCTCGGGGACTGTCGACAGCAAGTTTACTATCACGGTGCTACAAGTACAGGGGACACGTTCAAATACTGTTGAGTCTGCTTTATTCTATCTGAGTTGGGAGTTTGGGGTTGTTGGAATTTCTTCGAATCTGTGTTGAGTCTTGTTTAGGCCTTAATCGGTTTTTAACTTGGGACATATTAAATAATTTTTGACCAAGTAATTTTTGCAACACGTTCATCTAAGTAAATTTGTCAATGTCTACTTAACCCTATCCGAGTAATTTTTCTATGGAATATATTGAAACATTCTAGAAAGTAAGATCAAAAAATACTAGAACCCTGAATAATTTTTAACACGATCCTCACATGAAATTTTGTTTTAATGTTCGCACAGTGCTGGTTAAGTTTTGTTTAGAACGTCTCTGGGAATTTTGTATCCGGCAGGGGCCATTTTTTAACCAAGTAATTTTTGCAACACGTTCATCTAAGTAAATTTGTCAATGTCTACGTAGGCATATCCGAGTAATTTTTCTATGGAATATATTGAAACATTCTAGAAAGAAAGATCAAAAAATACTAGAACCCTGAATAATTTTTAACACGATCCTCACATGAAATTTTGTTTTAATGTTCGCACAGTGCTGGTTAAGTTTTGTTTAGAACGTCCCTGGGAATTTTGTATCCGGCAGGGGCCATTTTTTAACCAAGTAATTTTTGCAACACGTTCATCTAAGTAAATTTGTCAATGTCTACTTAACCCTATCCGAGTAATTTTTCTATGGAATATATTGAAACATTCTAGAAAGTAAGATCAAAAAATACTAGAACCCTAAATCATTTTTAACACGATCCTCACATGAAATTTTGTTTTAATGTTCGCACAGTGCTGGTTAAGTTTTGTTTAGAACGTCTCTGGGAATTTTGTATCCGGCAGGGGCCATTTTTTAACCAAGTAATTTTTGCAACACGTTCATCTAAGTAAATTTGTCAATGTCTACGTAGGCATATCCGAGTAATTTTTCTATGGAATATATTGAAACATTCTAGAAAGAAAGATAAAAAAATACTAGAACCCTGAATAATTTTTAACACGATCCTCACATGAAATTTTGTTTTAATGTTCGCACAGTGCTGGTTAAGTTTTGTTTAGAACGTCCCTGGGAATTTTGTATCCGGCAGGGGCCATTTTTTAACCAAGTAATTTTTGCAACACGTTCATCTAAGTAAATTTGTCAATGTCTACTTAACCCTATCCGAGTAATTTTTCTATGGAATATATTGAAACATTCTAGAAAGTAAGATCAAAAAATACTAGAACCCTAAATCATTTTTAACACGATCCTCACATGAAATTTTGTTTTAATGTTCGCACAGTGCTGGTTAAGTTTTGTTTAGAACGTCTCTGGGAATTTTGTATCCAGCAAGGGCCATTTTTTAAACAAGTAATTTTTGCAACACGTTCATCTAAGTAAATTTGTCAATGTCTACATAGGCCTATCCGAGTAATTTTTCTATGGAATATATTGAAACATTCTAGAAAGAAAGATCAAAAAATACTAGAACCCTGAATAATTTTTAACACGATCCTCACATGAAATTTTGTTTTAATGTTCGCACAGTGCTGGTTAAGTTTTGTTTAGAACGTCTCTGGGAATTTTGTATCCGGCAGGGGCCATTTTTTAACCAAGTAATTTTTGCAAGACGTTCATCTAAGTAAATTTGTCAATGTCTACGTAGGCCTATCCGAGTAATTTTTCTATGGAATATATTGAAACATTCTAGAAAGAAAGATCAAAAAATACTAGAACCCTGAATAATTTTTAACACGATCGTCAGATGAAATTTTGTTTTAATGTTCGCACAGTGCTGGTTAAGTTTTGTTTAGAACGTCTCTGGGAATTTTGTATACGGCAGGGGCCATTAAATGGCACGGTATAGTTTGTTCGAGGAAATTAGGGGACAGCCATAAAGGATGAATGGGGTAATAGTGTAGGGTGTGGAACGAAAATGAGCGAGCACTAAATTCCGGCGTGGATACGGGATAACATCGGTGGGGGAATGGTAAAGAAGCAGAAAGTCTGCAAACAATGTTCTGCTCGTACGTGCACGCGGTGCATACGACTGCATTGCGTCAGATGCATCGTATGCCTGGTGCATTAGGTGTGGAATTACGATACGTCGTTTCGTCGCTTGCCGTGGCACCGTGATTTGCTCCGGAGCAATAATATTACACGCTCCACAGTCTATTTTGCGCCTGACACCAGATTGCTGGCAACCCTCGAAATGATTTTAGTCGGTGCTGCGGAACCACCGGAGGAAAAGCGAATTTTAAAGTTCTGATAGCGTCACTCAATTGTTTGTTTACGCCCACAGTCTGTCTTTTGTGTGCGTTTGATCATTTATGATTACTGGGTCGCTGAAAGTCTTTTTTCCATTTGAGAGAAAAGAACACAAAGAAGCACAGCTACCTTTCAAATGTGTGAATAATAATTGTGCAGATTCGGAAGATTCCCTTTTGTCAATATTAAAAAATTTTACAATTTCAAGCGTTTTAAATATAGTGATGAAAGCTACTTTACTTCGGATTTAACGATGAGAAATATTTAAAAAGAAATTAGTGATTTCAGTAGTTCCACTGTTTTCGCAATTTAGCAAAAATTTTCAAGTGACTCCTGAATGTATATTTATGTTGTCAATTGCATCTATATTCCTGTGTCATTTCATTAATTTTTTTATTTGTATTGATTTTAAATTAGTGTAGCAGGTTTTTTAACAGATCAGTGAGATACCGCAATTAAAAATTAGCCGTGCCAGCACGTTTTGATTATATCGAACTGTAGATCGAATTATATCAAGAACGTTTCTATCGTCCGTACCATAAACCTCGCATTCAAACATCCTAACAATAGCCATAATACCAACCTCATCTGGTAGCTAATTGCCCATTGTGCGCCGGTCTATCAATGGAGTCGTGGAAATCTCTAGGTTGCGGAACAAATGACCATTTTCTTTCCGTTCCTTTCCGTGTTTTTTTAATTCAGCGTGATTTCTTGAGTAAAAATATTTTGCCAGAAAAGAGATCTTCCTAAAAGGCTTCGAGAATATTATTAATTGCAACAGAAGGATATTTAACAAAATAAAATCGATTCAACGGTATACTGTACCTCTTGCACATCGATTGGCAAATCGTATATATTGCAATGGGAACTGTTTCATAAATGTAAATTATAACCATGCCAAACAGAAAAATACTTTAATACGTTATTTCCAATAATTGCTAAACGGAGGAACTCGTGTGCAAAATATAAATTTCATATCTCGATTACAACAAACAGCAGTGAAATAACAATTTATTTACCTCGTTGCATGGATCAACATTCTTCTGATCTGTCTACTGGTTTATATTTGATCTACTTATTTTTGCCAGAAAAGTGTAAAAGTCGCAATGATTACCTTCGTTGATGAATTATTTTGGTTTCGAAGCTGTCAGACTTCGGTCGCAAGCGCACAAGGATTTTTTATTCGCAAAGGGCCAAACTCTTACGGTCTCACGTGTGTTTATTTAAAAATAAAAACTAGTTCCTGCGTCACATCCTGCCTCTGAGCTAAAGTATTTGCACCGGGATCCCTGACCGTACTACGAGGAACCTGGGAAAGTGGATTTTAGTCCTTGGAGCTCTACGGACTTCATCAAAATTTGTTCTAAAGAGGAAATATGAGTTCCGTCAGGGCTCTCGATCTGATATACGGACCTGGAAAATTGCTGAAGCCCTGACAGCCCTGGATATATCGCAGATTAATCCATTACCCTTCTAATGCTGCGATAGTGTGCCCAATTTTGTTTAAACGCGTGTCCCAATTATTCCGTTTAATTTCCTAGTACATTTCAGCTCCGCTCGACTACGTAGACTCTTAGTGAAACAAAATTACAAAATCAAACCCTTTAAGCAGAACCGTTGCGTCACTGACGAATTTGTAACATGCAAGGGAATGTGATCAAACATTGTCGTACAAATGTTTGTGAGATCCTTACTGTATGATGAACACGGGTAAAGGTGCACCTCAAATTTTCATAAACTCATCTACGAGAATGGAAATTTGAATCCGCCGACTATGTGTTGCAATCAAATTATGGGGAAGCTTTTTAACTCAAATTGAACGTCTCGTTGACCTAATTTAATTCACGAAATTTTAATACAGCAATCTCTCGAACTCGAGCATTGTTAACACTAGATTGCCGGGGAAAGTCAATTTGACTCATTTACGATTTTATTGCTATATGTATAGAAAAAGTTAAATAATTTTTTTTTAAACATATGTTGATTTTTAATAGAATCATATGATATTAGGTATCTGATCACCCTCATTATCATACAATACCACCAGATGGAATCACTAACTGACCAGATACCTTCTTTTTCGTCCGGCAATCTAGTGTTAAACGTTTCAAATGTTCGAGAACGCCAAAATTCTATAGAACCGAGGAAACTTTCGTGACAAACGAGAATCAGGCTTGATAATACATTTCGACTCGAAAATATTAGCTGATCAACTTCTCATCCTCCTATAATATCTTCTTCAATTATTTGCCAACGAAACGAAGTCACGTGAAGATCCACAAACCACTCCTGCAAGCTCCCAGCGTCTAAAAATTCAGAAAAACGTTCCTGCACTCGCAGGAGCAACATAAAAATTCATACGGTGACTCACACAGGTATTAGTATATTTTTTAAAAGAGAATACCTTTTTTAAAAGTGGACCAGGTCACTTGTATTCTTCTGCGAAATTAAAACAATTAGTACGTTTTGAGAATATACATATATAACTGACATATATCCAGGAAAAGCTTTCTCTAAATTTGTAATGCAGGTCCACACGAAAGAATTTGTGAAGAACAAACTTTAAGTATTCTCTCTACAATTTCGACCGATTGGAATTACAGTGAAGTCTTGATTCAAGTCCAATCTTCGGATCCGTGCTATGATATAGATCGTGAAAGTCCCATAGAAAAATAATGAGAAATAAAGTTTGGTAATTTGATTAGTAGTGGTCCTCACCGATATACCCGACCCGGTATCGGATTACGCGGCACGTTTACACTATTCTAGATAACGACTAAAACAGTGTAGCTTCGTTCGGCTTAGATCGAGACTTTACTGTACTTTCGAAATTTCCTTCTCGCGTCCTCTGGCGAACTGATTGTTCTAACATCTCCAAAATACGCAACTCGTTTGCTGCACTTCTGAAAAAGGTATTCTCATTCAAATAGTGCAGGAACGCGAGATGCTGCAAGTCAGACACGAGCGCCAGTGAAACGGTTAAAAGCAACCGAAATAATTAACGTTGCGGCATCCACACATGTCCGTGAACATAGTAAAAAGGAATTCAGCACCGGCGAATTTAGAATCTTAGCAGCGGAAGGGTTAAAAGCGTACTTAACCCGCAGGACATTTATGCCTGTGGCAGCATCGACGTATGGGACTGTGACCCGGGCAAGTCAGCGTCCGATGCCGTGATACTTGTTTACAATGCATCGGTTTTATGATCGGCAGGGTGCGGGGACGGGCTGCATTACCACTGCGCGAATCATTTCCCTTAATGAACGCCGCCGCACTTTTATCATACGCCGTTTGTCAAATCACGCTGTTGCCCCGGCAGCTTCGACTTTCTTGCTCTCTCTTTTTCTCGGTTGGCTTCTAGCTGTTTTGCTCGCTCTCTATCCTTGTTTCTAGCTGCCGTCTCTCTCTCTATCTCTCTCTCTCTCTCTCTCTCTCTATTTCTCTTGCTCTCCGGGCACCTAGCTCTGTCTCTCTCGGAAACCACCCACCCAAAGGCAATTTGTTTTCATTTCTACTAACGATTCTCTCGGCCGCCACCCCCGCAACCCACTTTCCATGCCCCGGTGTGTACGAATCCTTCGAAAGAGTGCCCCGCCGCAATCCTTTCTAAGCGATCGATCTTGCTAACGTTGCGTCTTCCTCCGGAGGTCGTTTAGCCGCAACGTTTCGCGCAGGATTTATGACACGTTCCTGTATAACTTGCTCGCGATTTTTAACGGGCCCGCCCTTTCACCGGTTATTGTTCAACGGGCCGGTGCCGTAATGATTCCTTCGCTTTTTTCCCCCCGTTTTGCATCTCCGCCCCGTTATTGCCCCCGGTGCACAGTGGTCCTAATCGATGAATTAGGAGGAAAAAAGTTCAAAATTAAAGGTAAAGAAAAACACGTATCAGTGAATTTTTTATGTACTATACATCTCACAGAGACGCAAACTGACCTCTGGCATTAGTCTCATTCACAATGAAACAAACGCATAATTGTTTTAGGTTACTCGATCGCTTGTCGCGAAATAGTGTATGTGAAAACGTGTGTTCTGGTTACCTGGCATTATAAATACTTTTATATTCATGATAATACGAATTCCACAGTTGAAGGTAAATATAAAACTACAAATTTATTTCAATTTAGTGACCCACATTATTATTTCTACTTCGGGACATCTTGATATACATGTTCCTCGTTCCTTTTGTAAGCTATTCCACGTTTTGTGGAGTGCAGAACCCAAGTTACTAAATGTTACTAATTCAAACTATTTTTAAGCAAGAGTAACACTCTTGTACTTGATATACATTCAATAGCTTTTCGCCTTTAGTTGCCATTTTGTGAGAAATAATTTTTTTTTTAGACAGAGTGCGCGCTATAACTCGGCGGGACATGGTTATTCACCTGAAGGAATTAGGCCTTATGCAATTGACTATGACCAAGAATCGTCATATGCTCGTAAATTATTTACTAAATAATATTTAGAGAATGAGCTAGAAAGTACAGGAGGTCAACATTTTTTAAGTAGAACGGGTGCCCGCAGGCACGGCTTCGGGCAAGTAGAATACTGAACTATCATCAGAGTAATGCTAAATTGAAAAATAGTCATCTGTCCCAGTAAGTTATAAATTTTTTAATCATAAATTGCATCACCATATCTCGAAAACTATTAATCGCATCGACTTCGTTATGGTCTCATTCAATTTAGAATGAAAAAATATATAAATGATGGTATTGTGCTCAACAGAAAAAATTATTTTAGTATTTTTTCCTCCTAATTCGTAGATTGGGACCACTGTGTGGTGGTAGCTTATCACCGGACTGTCGATCTTCACGCAAAATAAAAAATTGCCTCCGTCAACTGGAGCCAGTTAGGCGTTTCATTCTTACTTCAATCGTTTTAACACTAGGTTTAAGGGACCCGTGAAAATGACGGGTTCTAATATTTTTAATTTACGATTATTGAGATTGCGAAGATCCATCCACGTGGAATTACTCAACAAACTTATTTCCTTAGGTGCATACTATCTAAAAAATGGCTGAAAACTTGGATAGACACATTCTTCTTATTTTTATAAAGTAATGCAAAATACTCGCTTTTAATGCCCCGTGAACCTAGTGTTAATAAGCCTGGGTAAAACTAAATGTCCACTTCAGTTACTTCCAGTTTGCTGCAAAATTCAGGTACAGAAGGTTCGCTTTGCATACAGATCTAAAAGGATAAGTGTATCGTCCAACAAAAGTCTAGAAACTCCTCCAATGCGTTCCTTGATGCCCCATTTGCGATTTCGTCGAATGAACAGCCTGGATTTCGCCAGATTTCGGAGATGGTGCAATAGAGTTCGAGAAGAGGAACAACAATTGTTAATTAACGCGAAGGTAACGAGGACGATAACGTGCGAACAAGCCGGAACGATTCAACGTGTTCCAGGTTGAAATTGATTTCCGAATCTCGGGGGCACGGATCGGAACCGAGAGAAAGTCCGTGCTTACGATATCGGTAAATTCGATCTGGATCCAGTTAAGTGCAAAGATTGAGTCACTCGATATTTGATACTGCTTGAACGTGCTCGACGACATAATCTCCGCTCGACTACGTCGAGAACAGTTAGCGAAACTGGAGAAAAGAATCTTGACAATTCGAGGCTTCTTCAACTCTTACCCTAGAATTCCAAGTGGGCTCCGATACGCGTATCGAGATCTTACCTCGTCTAAAGAGATCGAAACAAGAACGAACCGTGCCGCTGCTGCTGCTGCTGCTGCTGGTACTGCTGCGCCCCGTTTCCTTTACTCGGTGAAAGTCTGGGATTACAGTGATCCTCTTAGGAAAAGGGACACACATGCAGTGAATGACTACCGTTTCGGCAGAATGTTTTCCTTTGAAGTCCTGCAGCCGCCTCGGGGTTTAACAATCTCGATATTCTTCGGATAAATTAAATTGCATTATCTCTGGCCCCTTTCTCCCGGAGTTGATCATGCAAATAGCTCAGACATTCGCGAATCCACTGCGAATCTTCGTCTAATTTCTCTTTATTTTTATTCACTCTAATTTATAGAAATTATATAAACTTGGGCCTAATTTCTAATTTCTTAATTTTACAAAAGTTGATTTAAAAGGTCTCCGTTTCTGTCACATTTTCCGAAATATTCCATACTTTGCGTTTCATCCTCGGACCTACGAGCAACGCGTTTAAAAATTAATTAAATGTGCACACGAGAGGAGATAAGGTGAAAAAGAAATTTCTTGTGCAGTTTAAAAGTAGTTAAATTGTGCTGGCGCTTTCTAAACGAAGGGGCGGAGCTCGGGAAATTACTGCGCCAAATGGATACGCTAGAATCCACCGAAGTAAATTTCAAGTGTTTTTAATAATAACGATTTGATGCACGGAGGAAATAATCAGGGCGAAATCTTTTGTCTACGTATGCTTGCTGTAACTAACAGAATCGGAATATTATTTTACCTCTGTTCACGGGGAATACGGGGCAACGACGGATTAAGGTCCAGCAATACTTATGCACATAATCGCCTTATAACATGATGCAGGAGTAGCAATTAACAGTACCAGAAATACAGAGAAACAGATTGTACCATGTTGCATAACGCGAACCACTTATCTCTCAAGGAACCATATTAAAGTTCGTCATTTCCGCGGACGAGACACAGTTTCAGACGGCGAAGTAATTACAAAATGAAGCTATACACGACCGTTTCTCGATATTCGTGTCACATTGAATAATTCAATATCCTACAATCTTTTCGATTATTTTTATTACAAGTCCTGCCCTCGTTAATTTTTAAAAAATTTTGTATACCTCATGGAATATTCATACAAATATAATAGGTTCACAGGAAGTGTTATATACATAAAATAGTGACAAATTGACTGATAAAGGGTTCCAGGGTTACAGTTTGTCAAAGGGTTATAAATATTTAATTGAAAATCTAATTTTTTAGCAGACAATTTAAATTAGCAGTTATTTATATTAATACGAAGCAGCTTAAAGGAAATGTAATAAAAATTGCAGTGTACGATTTAAATGGTCAAAAGCATTTTCTTCACGATTAATGAACTTCACATTTTAATGAACAATAGACGTTTTTGAAGAACGGTACTTTCCCACATCAGGTGTAATAATTCCAAAAGATAATTTAGTCTGTCGAGCAGAACGTCTAAAGTCGCATAAGTTATGCGCTAATGTAAAGTCCTAATGTAAAGCACAAGAATCAGAAGCAACAAGCAACTTTCTTTTATGTACTCAACTGTAGTCATGTTCACGACAATTGGAAACGTTACGTAGAATGTTTTATCTAGACAAATTTTATGGCATCACTGCAGGCACAATAAGCAGAAGCAGGTCACTTGGTCATGCTGCGTATTCTTTATCAAAGATGCTGAGGCGTTCCTTCTGACCTCGTCCCGTTACCTTTACCCTTTCGAGTGGAGAAGCGACATCTCTCCGGGGCGAATAAAAAAAAATTGCTAAATTTTAAAAACGTCAAAATGGCTCCAACATTCAACGCTTTGCTTTTAAAAGGTCTCAGTGTGCTCGCAAATATAAACGGGGGCTACAAAAATATCCTAAGCAAGACCTGGATATTAAATTGCGCACAGTGACTTCCTCCACAAACATTTTCTCTGTATATTCTCTTTGGTCCAATTGTATTTATCAAATCTAAATGTTACCCTAAAACGAAGCATACTCGTTCAAAAATTTCATTTAGTTTGCATTTAACATGGATAACGGCATTCTGAGTTTATTGAACAACCAACATGAAGCGACTAACAACAAAATTTAGTAGATACAAGTTATGCAACTTTGTGCAAATCAATGCATCTTGAGATTATCGAAAGAAACGAGAGTTAGATGTAAAAATCTGAAATCACCGATACACCGTCTCACACACCAATAAGCCTAAGCATTTCTCTGTTAATATTTCATTGACGTACAAAAGTAAACGTCATCTGAATTTCCCACGGGCAATGCGCGAATAATTATGCGACTAACACTGCCGGGGGCCCGATCGAAAACTTTCACAGCAGCAGCAGCAACAATGGCAAGAGCAGTTAAGGGTTAAAAAGGAAAAGCAACGTAATTTACGAGCGAGCGTAATACTATTACGTTACGCTAGCTCGTTTCGTTTTTCAGCGCTCTCGCCGGGGTGAAAAAAATCGCAATTACGGAACGACGTTAGGGGAGGCATGTGCTCTTTAGATGGTTTTTTTCTTCTAAGGGGTTGGAAACGTATCTGGCTGTTTCTTGCGCGTTGCAACTGCAGTATTGGATGTCGCAAGAATCGACGCTGTTAGTTAACCCCGGGAGTCAGCAGCAACGGCCGAACGACTTCGGGATTCAATTTGCAGGCTCGCGGGTTTTAAAACGGAGCAGACCGTGCGCCAAAGTGGACACGTAATTTCCGTCGGATCGATTAACAGTACACAGGATTTTCAATGGGGGTTGTCGGGGCCGGATGGAATTCGATGCATCGACCTATCGAAAGCGCGATATCGAGCGCGCAGCACACGCAGAAAGACTACCGGCGGCCGGGGGCTTTTGTGTCACGCGGCTGTCGGGGCATCTTTATGAAGACAGTGTGTACAATAGCGTTTTAATCAGCGGAGTATTAACGACCCCGACGGAAAAACGAACGGAACGGACACCGCTACGGAATTATGGTACAGCATGAATTCTCGGCGATATTCGAAAGTACTCGGACAAAGGAAAATGTTTATGAGCTTAAGCCGAAAGTGCTATTAAAGTGCCAGGATGTAGTTACGCGAGCTCTCGCGTGTTTGTCTAATGAAATGTAGAGGCTTTTCTGGGATGATGAATAAAAATTCGTGTCAATAGTTTTAACATTAATTTTTAACATCGTAACAATATTTTTAGATTTTTCTACTGTTTTATATTTTACTCGGTTAATATCTTCGCAAATGCATAAAACTCCGCAGTGTAGCGATTGGTCTGCTAATTGCGGTAATTGTTTTCCGGCGTGGATGTGGTTGGCATTTGGAATTTTTAAATTTAATTTAATAGAATTTAATTTAATTCAATTTTTTAATTAAAGTATTTTGTGAATTCGTCTGATTGTTTGAAGACGTCTTTGTGTTCCTAATAAAGCTGGAATCAGTTCTAACAAATCTGCCAGTTACGATAATAGTTTTCACGTCGTTTACGAATTGAATTCGTAAGCTTAATCTCAAAAAATTGGAGAAATTTAATTACATATTAAGGTTTTTTGAGGTGTCTATTCGAGACCTGCAAGCGCGATGACCTAAACGATGATTAAAATCATGAAAGTTGAACGACGGATGACGATGGATATTGCTTGTAAAGGTACGAAAATTTCCGGGCATTTGCCAAAAATCGTTTAAATAGCGGATACATGCAATATGCCCGCAGTGAAATGATTTTCCCAGTGAAAGGAGATTCATTTAACAGGCGGAATAGGGGCTTATGGGTGGCCTGAAAATGTAACGCATCAGATCAGAATCTATCTGAAAGGACCTCGTTCTATTTTTACTTCGCTTTTGTACAAGTAGCTTTTAATCTCTTTTTAATGGAACTATACTTTCCCCAAGCGATGAATAATGAAACAAGGATTGAATCCATATCGCCGTAAAATTCATTCCCTCGTTACTTATACTCGATCCCCTTTTCGACAAAATTATAATTCGTTCGGTTCCCTCCTAACCCACCGTACAACGCTGGGGTCATTCGTGACCCGTCGCGGTGGAGATAATCTCGAGCCACCGTCAATACGTGCAATTTTATAGAACACGAAGACTTTTATTTCGAAATAAGAAAATCGCTATCCCCTCTTCTTCTTCTTCATCCGAAATACGACGAAAGCCGGTCCCGAGCCACCGCCTTATATCGAAAGAAAATTGTAGTGAAATTGTGGGTCAGAAATGACTCCGGCTTAGGCGTACAACTCGCAGGAGTCCGAGGGTTAAATGCAGAAATTCAAGTTCGTCGTTTCATGTTGCAACTATAAGTCAGTCGAAAATGTTTTAAGGAAGGATTCAGACAATTTCGTCTGTTTTCCAATCGAATATGAAATTGTAGAGACAAGTTAAAAATGAAGTCTGGATATTGATATTTTAGGAACTTCGTCGGGGTATTTTGGGAGACGAGAGGTAGCCAACGTTGGCGCAGAGAAACAAGGAACTAGAATGGCCACACTTCATTTCAACGGCAAATAAAAGGTTTCAAGTTACGCTATTTCATGGAGCTCCGCGTCGCAGCGGCACTGGTTTCGTTCCTGTTGGCGACATAATGTAGCGCCACCAAATCCGCGGCGCCACTTCCGACTTTCGTTCCTTTTTATTTTTTTTCCCTCTCCTTCTCTCTCTCTCTCTCTCTCTCTCTCTCTCTCTCTCTCTCTCGTTTACACGACGTGTTCTTTTGAATGAAAGTGTCGCGGGCGCAACGACAAAAAACCACGCAAACAGAAGAAAAATGCGGAGGAAAGGAAAAAAGGAACCCCCTGGCTGCTACGGAACGCCCATTGTCCGGCGGGGTTTCATTTCGCGGAAATTCAGAGAGGTAAGCCGCCTTTTTTAGCGCGCTCGAAGGCGCCTCCTTCCGACCAATTAATTTGCATCCAACAATGTTTTTAAGTCCGCGCCATTGCGAAAAAGTAGCGGCGCTCTTTTGTACGGCCCCGTGTTTTCCAGAAACGAATTTGTCGAATTAATCCGCCGTGCGAGCAACCGCTGTCTCCATTCACGGAACGTCCGTACTATCGGATAACAAGCTATTCGTTACGGTGTTGTTAATCACCATTAACTAGTCACACGGCATACGTCAACATTAAGAATTATTTTTCAAGTACAAGGTACACCCCAATCGAGCTTATCATTTCTAATGATTCGTACAGGGCATGTTACAACACTTATTTCGTTTATCTCCACGGCTATTTTTTCTAATGTTTTCGGCTTTCAAAAGATCCGAAAAATTTCCAACACACTTACCCAAGACTTCAATACTGTTATCAGTAAAAAATAAAAGTTTTACGGGGCATTAACTTCACCTTGGCAACCTAGAAATTTTTAACTTTTTAGTACATAATCTTGTATATCTTCACGAGAAAATTCCAAAAATTGAAATTTTAAGGCTAGTTTTAGGCGATGATTCTCCTACATTTGAATTACCGTAATCGCTCAAATTTAAACAAGCACAACTTTTAAACCAGTGAATTCCTCGCCTAAAAACTTCGACTTTTGGCATTTTTTCGTGAAGCTGTACAGGATTATCTACTAAAAAGTTAAAAATGTCTGGGTTGCCAAGGTGAAGTTCAACCGTTTTACGGATTGAATTCGGCAAAATGGGGTTTCCCTTACATTGCCGATTAAAATTACATTCATTAATAACGCCACAATTTCACCGTATCTAACAACAACTGCAGCGTCTCAAAGCTGTGCTGCACAGGCTGGCAAAGCAACATGTGAAAATACAATTGAGTTAGACAATGTTTCAGCGAGTTCCGATATAAACGAGAGAAAACACGTCGGATCGCGAAGGGTTGCACGGAATTTATTCGCACGCCTAACATTTACACGCGGATAATGACGTTCCTGTGCGATACGTGATGCCGGAAGAAAACGAACTTCCTCCGACGTGTCTGCCGTGTGTACATTTCACAAGAAACCGGCCGAATTATACAGAGACGGGCGCCGATGTCTGCCCTCCGTTTTCCATAAGAGCTAAGACAACCGTAGACGGGCTTACGGGGCACATTATGCGGAGATTCGGTGATTTGCATAAAGTTGATTTGTGCCTGTTGGCTCGCCGAGAGAGGGAGAGGGGGTGGGGGTGGGGGAGGGATGAAGAGAAGGTTCGCCGATCACAAGGATGAATGAAGAAGAGAATCCCTGAAACAGCGAGAGCCTAGAGCACGCAGGGCTCTGAAGAGGGCACCGGATCGCTGAAATTTCGCGCGATGGATCTTATCTGTGGGGGCCGAATGCATAATTTCCGGGTGTAATGTGGGTCTTATCGACGACTATTGCCAACCCGCCAACCCCAAGGAAAGTACCCGTTGATGGGGATGTCTGATTGCTCCCCGATTGCCTGCCGCGGAATTTAACCGCGTCAGGAATTGATTCAAACATAAATTCCTGTCTGGCTGCTCGCCTTTCATGCGGGGAGTTGCCGAGCCACGATAATGGAGCCGAAAGGCTTGAAGCGAACGCTGCAGGCTTCGTTGTCAGTCTGAAGACCTGGTCCTCGGATGATGGGGGCGCTGCGTTTGATCGTAGCTACTATGTTCGAGCGAGGAGTTCGTGTGTCAGTTATAGAAATTGTGGATTTTTACTTGCTCGCGGTAGTCGACAGTTCAGAAAGCGTCAGAGAACGTACATGTTCATGAATATCGATAGTGGCTGACAGTTCAGACAGTATCGGAGAATGTTAATAAATATCGGTGGCCAGACTGTGAATTTTTATGCGCTCTCGTATTTTCGTTGGATCTTTTGTAGAAATAAAAGTAACATTAGCAAAATCTACTTTTGATGATTGAGAAGTTCCTTGTGGTAGACGTGGGAGAAAAATGCTGTTAATTTTCGTTAATACAAACGTTCTTTCTATGTTGTGAACTAGAAAATCTACAGTCTATAAAAATGTACAGGGACGTCCACGGACTCAGTCTCATAAATTAATAAAACGGTGTCGTGAAAGACCATAAAGCAAAATTTAGAACAGTGTAAAAAAAGAAGACCCGCCTGTGTTAAAAAGTTTGTTACCTCGTAACATGTAATTTCCATAAAAATCGTGTTCGCAGCTTCATTTACACTATCACTTACACTAAAGGCACTGGATATTAAAAATATGCTATTCCGTCCCGTAAAATAATTAGAACGACCCGTTTATGCTAGTTTACGGCCACAGCGTTGTAGTAGACGTCGACAACTGAGTTAAACTCATGGAGGACATTTTTTTTTATTTGACCTGACATCTTACGGTTAGGGTAATAGTGGCCTCAATTATGATACACAAGGGAGTTAGGGAGGGGATCGAATCCCCAATTTTACCGGGATAGCGGGCACTCGCCTAAATTATATGACAAAAACAATGCTCTGTCATTACGCGAATATCGATCGGTACGTGTTCAACTCGAATTGCAATAGTGCGCGTGTGTGAATAATTATAGAAAAATCCTCCTTGTTTCAGAACAGCGATATTGACGAATTGAGTTTCATTATTTTATAATCTCCAGAATAGTTGCATATGTGAGATTCAAATTTCGTTGAGTTGTAGTTGTGTGCGAACAATAGCTTAACCTCGTAATCGTTCAACTTTAAACGCGCATACATTTTGAACCAGTGAGTTCCTCGCCTTAAAACTTCGATTTTTGGTATTTTCTCGTTAAGATGTACAGGATTACATGGTAAAAAGTTAAAAATGTCTGGGTTGCCGAGGTGAAGTTTAACAATTCTATAAAACTTCCGATTGTGTTCGAGTGATTACAAACTCGCGACTACATTGCAACAATAATCGCATCTTTCAATGGAAGTACTCCGACGGCTTTAATAAGAAATTAAAAAGCGAGTCATTCTGACGATGCTCCTATAGTGTCAAGGACCGAAATCTTAACTCTTCTGGCTGAATGGAATTTTTCTCTTGGGAATTTCTTAGCTGAAATGGATTATCTGAACCCATCACCTGGGACTTGTTCGTAATATCTAGCAGACTGTGCTTTAGACGAGCGGATATCTAACGATCGGTTAAGCAAGCTACATAAAGGGTGTCCCAGGATTTTCTGTGCAAAAAGGCCAATCTATTCTATCTGTAAAAGTAGACTAAGAATAGACTGGCTTTATTAAAAGAACGCATGTGCTTTCTGTACCGAGATTTTTCTATCGCTGGTCCATTAAAAATTTGATCACGTTCAAATGAATAAGGGATTGATATCCGAGCTCACATAATTCAATTTACTACATTATGCATTTCTTTCCGTCTCGGGGAATGCATAACGAGTTTTTTTTTTTTGTTCGAATTCCCGTCGCAAATTAATTCTTATCTCGTAAACATTTTCTTTGAAGTTACTAATCGACGAAGTTGGTAAACACAGGTCACAACGACCTCACTTAGTAAACAGATTAGATCAATACTTCCAATCTGTCACCTGTATCGAGTGGAAAAACTAGTCCCGCTTTATCCACATTTTTTAAAAAATATTTTAATAAGTTTTTCGAGCATACATGGGTCTGTGATATATTTTTTTTTATTTTTAAATTGTAGATAAATTCTGATACTGTTTTGTGGATACATCTGGTTCACCCTGTATGTGTAACACTCTAGGGCCTGGTGCAAGAAACGCATCGCCACGGGATAATTAAAAAAGAAGGATTAGATTCTCAACAACTCCGATGTTATTTGTTATTATATTATACTACAATAACTACGGTAACAGCATTCCAATTATGATGCGAAAATAGGCTACCTAATCCGGAAGTTATTAAGCTAGTACTACTATAGAGTTAAGTTGACATTCAGGTTTTACATTAAAAGTTGTTTAATCAACAGATCGATTTATCTAGTCACCCCATATGATGAAAATTAATTGACATCTCAATAGACGCATTTTTTAAATTTATATGTGATTTTGATTGTTCTATATGTCTAGTGTAGAATGCAATGTGTATAGAAATGGACACTGGCTGTCATGCTCAAGCATGCCGAAGCAAAACCTTTGTGAACGTACGTAATAACAATAACCAAATATAATTAGTGCATAATGCGTTACGCACCAGAGGTTTATTTGCACAATGGTAGACTACAAGCACCATTAACTTCCGATTACAGTGTGATGTAAAATCAGGAAAAGGTTAATCGGTTCACATAAACAAAATATACTCCTTTCACTCGTCCAGCATTTTTTGATTTTTCTTTTCCAAATAATGAATTTTCGGTATTATTTTTGCATCAATATTTCAAGAAAAAATCAAGCTTTAATCGAAGCAGTAAACAAGAATTCGATTTAATTATCTCTCATTGAAAATTCAACATTTTAACTGGGCGAAACCACTGGCACAGTATGCATTTACAAACCCAGTGTACATGAACTTTGTTTCATAATGATTAAAACTTTTAATTAGGGAATGGTACCAAATACGGGCTTGCCTGTATTAATTTCGCGAAATCCCCTGAACATTTCTAACCACTTGTGAGTTCACAAATTTACTCGCCAACATTTTAAGAGATTTCCGATCCTGAATCATTCTAAATATCCACTATGAAGAATCGGGTGTCGAGTTGACTTCATTGAGCCACGAAAATCAATAAATCTGAGTGATACTGTAGTAATCTCACCCCGTACTTTCTTTCATTGTAAATCCACAATTCTTCAAGATTAATTTCAGAAAATCCTCTCAATATTTTCAATCTCCGATAAATTCATTTCATTAATAATCATCTATCAAGGGGTCAAAGATAAATAAATCGAAGTTACAATACAGATACAGTAATTTATTTCATCATCATCTATCAAGTGGTTAAAGATAAATAAATCGAAGTTACAATACAGATTTAGTAATTTATTTCGTCATAAATCCACAATTCTTCTAAATTAATTTGAAAAAATTCTCTGAATGGCTTCACCAAAAAACTTGGATTATTCTTTGAAATCCCTTCCACGATTCCCTATCTTTTAATTACTGTTCGATGACAGCTTGTCCCAGAGCAAAGTGTAATCGCTCAAATTTAAACACGCACAACTTTCAAGCCAGTGAATTCCTCGCTTAAAAACTTCGATTTTTGGCATTTTTTCGTTCAGCTGAACATGATCATCTAGCAAAAAGTAAAAAATCTCTGGGTTGCCAAGGTGAAGTTTAACCCTCTGAATATATTTTCAATCACCCATAAATCCATTTTACTGTCGCGAACATAATCCGGCAGATGTCGAACCGACTTAATTCAGCCAAAAAAGATGAATGAATGGAAGTTAGAATACTTCGACGGTGATTTCTTTTATTAGGGATTCCGAATTCGGTCGTCGGGAAGTTAAACGAGCCGATCCTAATGCAAAAACTTGGTTCGTTCGGTGTCGGGGCCGTTCCATCGATGATTCCAGTTCGACGTGACCTTCCTCTGTACGTGTTTTCCTTGGCCGGACCGAGGGACTTTTCCCTCTGGAAATGTCGGAGGTGCTTCCGAAAACTCGAACGTTTCGCTAATGACGTTTAAATCCATCTTCGTATGACCCTGTAGATTCGAGATGCTCGAGAACTGATTACATTACGGAACGAACTTGAAGTATCATCGCTATTTCGACGCGGGCCGCAACGCTGCGGAATGTTCCACGAACGAAATCTCCTTTCAATGAACGCGCACACCGGTGCCTATCGATCTGCTCGAACTATCGCGAACAGCCCGAGTAGCTGAACAATTGGTTGACAGTTCTATTGTCACGTAGTCCGCCTCCTTAGATCTCCGTTTCACTGTCCTTAACCTACCGAGTGGAATGGCCACTCAATTCCCTTTCTCTCTCTCTCTCTCTCTCTCTCTCTCTCTCTCTCTCTCTCCTGCTTCCTTGCTCCATCACTTCCTCTCTCTCTCTCTCTCATGCACAATCTCTCGTTTTCACGTTCTCTCACCGGCCTCGTAATTCTGTCTCTCTGTACTTTTGGAGAATCCTCTGGCCTCCTTCACGGGAGACTCGGATTGGACGGAAGTTTGCCGCGTTGGATTATACTTGCTGACCTCCCCCCTCGTCGGATGCTCCGACGTAAGGTTCGATCGAGTCTAGGTTAATTGAAGGTGCGACAGGGAAAAGCTCCCGAGCAGATTAAGAAGAAGATGTGTGAAGCATCTTTGATGGGGGAGCGCAAGGTTAATGTTGCGACGATGGAAGTGATATCCAAGACTTAGGTCGCGGAAGCGTTCGATCACTTGATGTTTCTATCCTATGAAATCTATCAGTACCACTCCTGCATCTTCTGTGTGCAAACTGATTTAAACTGAGTAAAACTTGTACTTCTTTCCAATTTTTTACAGCTTGAAACTTCGTACTTGAATGTGCCTTACTAAATTTTTACAGAGTTTTTTTCACGTATTTTAAATGTGCACAAATTATATCAAATTGGATATACCTCAGTGTGTTTATCGAATTTGATAGATCTCACAACTGCACTAATTGGCCAGGTAATGTTGTCAGTTAAGAAGCGTTTTTCTCGTCCATCTTGTGGACTTGGATTCGTTTACAATTTATTATGTATCGTACCAGAATACATAAAGGAATTTTTCTGTAGATTTGACAAAGACTTTCTTCTAAATTTTTAAACTTGTTCCCTAGGTGAAGAAATTGCTGTTTAATATTCATCGTTGTTAGACAATCCAGAAAAATGAAAGCTTATAAATATACATCGTTTGCTCATCCTCTTTAGATAGAATAAATCCAAAGAATGTTTATTTATGAACCAGCCAGAATATAGGGACAGATTTAAACATCTTGATCGTTCTCAAGACGATTTTGAGAAGTTTCATTCAGACTAAAGAATAATTTCTTTGAATAATATTATGGATCTGTGAATCGATTGCAAAAGGAGATATTTAACGGAGGTTTCACCAACACGGAACATTACTTTACGGAGAAGAAAGACAGTGTACAGAGCAACATTTGTTTGTACTAAATACTCCGTAAAGTTCCTGCTGAAATGCCCCAAAGAATACGTCAGAAGCACGCCCTGCATTTTGTTACAATTTATTAAAGTTCGCGATGCAGCCGGGGTAGATGTTAAACTTGAAACTTTAAACGATTTCAGTTGGCATTCAATTTATTTCCAGCTGTAACAACCAACCGCAACTCGTGCTGCAACACAAATCGAGAGCAGTTCCATCAGAATTTGTTCATGACCGTAGTCACCTTAATTACTGGCAACAATATCATAAAATCTGTCTCGAGTCGGTTGCTGTTACAAATAATAACGTTAGATCACAATGTTGAGCACGTTTCAAATAAAGGTATTCTTTCACATTTTCGTACACGAAATCTTACAAGTATCGAACCACCATAGTTTCTAGAACTACCAGGTTCGTAGAAGAGTCAGGATCCTGCAATTAGATTATCAATTTTCAGAGCATCCTTCACGAAGTTGCGGAAACCTTATCTGAAAGATAGTGAAAATAAGGAATGGTGCAATAACTAGAGATTAGAGATGATTAGAGATTCGAGGGACGTCTGCATAATCATGGACGAGAGATAGAGACTATTTATAACTAAAACTAAGGAAACTTTGGTGCTACTTTATCTTCTCTCTGCAGTGCCTCACTGTCTTGGACTACGACTTGCCATAACGTAGGCAATGCTAAAATGCAGGAGAACGACAGCTACGACTTTTCGGTCCTTTCTGGAAAATCCTAAATAACAAGGAAGTGTTCTAATCACTGCAACTACACCCTCTGTCCCAAAAATAACCGGAGTGGCTCTAGTTTAGCGAAAGTAGCGATGCCATCTGTTAGTCGGAAATTGGTGAATAAAAAATGATGTTGCATTTCTTATAATTTTTGCAGCTTCTCTCTTTCATTCTGTAGTTAGAGAAATAGGAGTATCATGATTATGACACTTTCATACCCAACGAGATAGCTTACCGATGGTACCCGCTGTATGATAGTACGCTATTTACTTATATATTGGCGCTGGATGTAAAAAATTTACAAATAAAGAAGCTGCAAAAATTATAAGAAATGCAACATCATTTTTTAAGAGAACTGTTGCGATGCGACCCATCGTTTCTTTCACAAAGTTGATCCTTGTGACCAGTAGAACACGTTAAAAAAAAATTTTTGTTTTTTTCACCTTGATTTTCAAGGTAAAGGTCAATTTTGCGGGGAGTTTTTATGTCAATTTCCAGCAAATCGTAGGTGTAGAATCACGCTATGGTGGCCGTGACATATAATTTTTTGTCACCCTGTACATCGGTCGAAAAATGAATAAGGAACAAAGAATCGAAAGATGTTTTTGCAAAGATGTTTTTTGACCAAACATTCACCCGATTTGGCCCCCTGCGACCTATTTTCCATTCCCGAAGCTGCATTTGGCAATGAAAGGAAATCGTGCATCAATTGAAGACATTGAACGGTCAACGACGATATGAAAAAGTCGTTTGATGCACTTCTTGAACGTGCGAATCGCTGTATTTCTGCTAACGGAGAATATCTCGAATAGATAAAATGATTTTTGTCAAGATGTTTTAACTGCTTTTGATTCTGTACAGCCATTCCGGTGATTTTCGGGACAGAGGGTGTATAAAACAGGGGGTAGCAAAACCACGTATCGGGGGGTTAATCGTTTCGGACCAAGAGGAGGAGCTTGGCGAGTATGGAAAGGATCCGTTAAACATTATTTCGCAGATACGTAGCAACGGCAGCGGTGAGGTAAATCGCGCGAGTTTCATCGAGAATGTCGAAGGTTGGGCGAGGTCCTCCTCTTGCACCCCCCCCCCCCATCGTCATCCTTTCCTGTCGAGACGGTGGCAATCTTCTCCGTCTTCGACGATCTGAAGATTTCCTCTCGATCTCACGCCAAGATAGAAATGCTGTCTCCCTCTTCCCCCTCCTGCCCCTCTCCTGGCCCACCCTCGCCAACTGGAACACCCCCCGCAACCTCCCCGTCGGCCGAACCGGCAAAGGTTTCAGACCTTCGTCGTTTCCACTTCTTCTCTTTTGCCCTACGTCGTCGTTCGACTCATCCTCGATTTCCTCTATATGCCAGCACGCCGAATGCTTCGATTTCGACGGGAAAGAGTCCCGGAGTCTAGGCACACGGATGAATATCCATCCCCCTTCCCCCTTCCCCCCCGTTCCTCGCTCTCCCGCAACGGGGAATTCATAACGTTCATTTATACACGGGTCAGGTAACTCATAACCTTCGACAACGGGGCTTAGGGTGCTTTCCGTCTGACAACGGGAGTGCACGATCTTCGGTTCACCAATTTTGTTGCGGCATCACCGACGCGACGGTAAATTAATATTATGCGAGCTGGTTACCTGGGTTTGCGATACCTTATCGCGGCAATAATTTCCACACTGACTTGTAAAAATATACCGGCTCAGTCAGTAAGTACTACTATTAAAAGTAATATCTGTTTTATCGAGAAACTTTTTAATGAATTATGCAGCATTTTAAGGGACGCGTCGAACGAGTACAATTTTATTATCGGAGACCTTGAGTACTTTCGAAGATTTTGTTGAAGGTCGAACGAAGGTCTTCGTATTATGGGTCGTTTGAGATTTTTTCGCCGGATACCACGCAATCAATTCGTTTGAAATTTGCAGTGTTTTATGCGACCATCGATGTAACAGAAAACAATTCGCTTTGTCAAAGAGAAATATTTGTTGTGGGGATAAAAATAAAATTTGATTGGCGCGTTCCTGTGCAATATAGCATCGTTTGTATTGATCCGAAACTGGGAAATCAATATGCTATTGTTTTTTTTTCACGCGAGTGTATGTATTAATGGAACACATTTTTCAGCAGGAAATAGTGCAAAAAATGACAAAATTCCTCTCTGAAAGGAAGTAACGATTTTTACTCGATTGTACTATTTATGAGACTGAAGTGATTTAATCAAAGAATTTATCATTAAAATCTCATTATGTAAGCAGGCATTAAGGCCTAAATAAGTAGAACAAATAATTTTCCAGTCATCTGGTAGAGCAATTTTAAAAAATCAGACATACTTGAACTAAAAAGCCAATCTACGTTCATAAAATCTGCAAAATTTTTATTTTCTTGAAATATTTGAAATTGGAAGGGTCTTTGTAAATTTCCATGACTGATTGTTTCTCAGAGGATACAGTAATAAGATAATAATATTTTTGTCTGGAATCTGACGACGAGCGGGTCATGGAAAGCGGGAACATAGCAAGTAATATAGCAAGTGTACGGAATGCAGCGTGTTCCGGAGACCTTCTGCCACCTTTCCTGATGCTAACTCGAAGACAATGGCAAGTCGAGGCTGCTGGGAACAGTAGACGAGTCGGATGATATAAAGCAAACCGTTGCAACCATCAGGATTCGTTCCCTCGCGAATGCGCCTCGAGTTTTTCCCTTCAGTCTTCTACCTGCTGCTTCTTATACTCGTTGGACTACTTTTAAAGTCACCTCGTGTCACTGTATCATGTTCTCATATGCTTTCCTTCGTATTTTCCTATTAACTGTGTTCCAGTTTGTCGCGAACTCGCGGCGTTACCTTGCTCACGATTTCATAAAATATCTTCTGCAGTGTTTCCAACATTGTTTCAAAAATTATTTTGTTCAGGTTTACATTCAAGCAGGAATATGTTGTTCCTTCTATAAAATGAGGCTTCGTACCTTTCCGAATGTTATCGAAGCAGGAATTTACGAAAAATAGTACAAACAATGTTTTATAGCAGTTTGAAAAGCTTTATAGAAGTTCTATAACTTTGCAAATTTTATTAAAGCAGAGAGAAGCGTAAGGGCTGAAAATTAATTAAAACATCCACTGAAGAGATACAATTAAATTACCAAGGTGTGACTCAGATAAAAAGATGTGTACACACTTCCCATAGATTTCTACATCGTCGGAAAAATGCTGGGAACAAATATTTAGGAATTTTGTAAAGCGAAGCATGAACTTCAAATCAAAATGTTCCTTGTCGAATCTACCTGAAATAAGAGTGAGGAGTGAACGCTTTAAACGAATTCGCGCTGTGGTTAAACTTCAGCTTGGCAACCCAGAAATTTTTCACTTTTTATTATATAATCCTGTAAATTTTGACGAGAATATGTCAAAAATCGAAGTTTTAATGCGAGGAATTCACTGGTTTAAAAGTTGTGCGTGTTTAAAGTTGAGTAATTTGAAGCGTTTTTGTCGGTAACGTAGATTTTATAAGTTTGACTATAACATGACTTTGAGATCCCGTATATGATTCTCGTTATTTTAATTACTTTTCGATGACAGCTTGTCCTAGGACGAAGTGCGCGTGCTGCCATCTAGCGGGTCGCCTCTATTGACGGTGCACGCCAAGATGGCGGCGCCCTTACCTGTCGAAAACGCTTAAAATTGCTCAACTCTAAACACGCATATCTTTCGATCCAGTGAATTGCTCGCATTAAAACTTGGATTTTTGGTATTTTCTCGTCAAGATCAACAGGATTATATAAAAATCCGTTCAAAATTTCTGGGTAGTCAAAGTGAAGTTAAGCCCCGCGCTGTTTCAAAGTGATGCACAAGTTTGAAATAGACGAGTATTCCTTTCTGCGTGAATGTGCGCGCCTTGTCGAGCCAAAAGTTCGAGATCGCTTCATGAATTAAGCGGAATAACGACCTTCCCCGTAAAAGCAACCGAAGTTACGTACTTGAAAATAGGCGTATTCGTTAAAAAGATTTAAAAGTTAAGGGACCCGGGAAACATCGTTGGGAGCATTAGCTCGAAATCCGCGGGAAATTTGTCCGCGCTCATAATTTTAATGAACACCGATAAATGATTTGAAACTTTCAGCCGGCAGGCATGTACGCATTAAAAGTTCTAACAGCTAATAGTCAATTTCATTTAGACCGAAACTTCTTAAACACGTTGTATACGTTTCGAGTCTAACTTTAATAATGTCGGAAATTTGTTTAGCGTGGCGCTTTAGTTTGCAAATTAACGCACGTTCCGTCAAGATTAACGAATTTCTGTAAAGAAAACGATTTGAAGAAGAATTTCTCGATTCTCTTATACGTGAAGTTTTTATTCTGTTCAATGTACAACAGGATTTGCGTTTCGTGCATTAAGTAATGAAAAATACGGGAGAAAATAAATTTCAGCAACGCGTGATGGAACTTTTATCGTAATATTAACTGAATAATATTTATAACGGAAGGAACGCTCGTTTTTGCAAACTGCTGCCTGAAAACGTTCATTTCCATAAATATCCGCAATGCAGTTACACGTAATAGTAGAATTTATTCTGAGTTACAGAATTTACATACACGTATCATACATACATTTCGTTTTACTTCATCCAGGAAAGGGAAAATCCTGCAGATCCACCATTTGGATTATGATGATGTTCTAAAGGATCGTTCTTTTAAAATGTCGCTTCTCAGTGCACATTTTTTAATGAATAGTTGGAACGATTAATCGTAAATTTTGGTGACCCCATAAATTTAAAATCGCCCAACTTTAAACACGCGTAACTTTTGATCCAGTGAATTCCTAACATTAAAACTTGGATTTTCGGCATTTTCTCGCCAAAATCTACAGGATTGCATAACGGAGGTTAAAAATTTCTGGTTTCCTGAAGTAAAGTTTAACCAAATATAATATTCCTATTACACCAATTTAATAAAATACAAAATTCCTATTAAACGGTTCATATTAATTGAAGTTCACGAAATGCAAAGTCTGAATATTTGCAGTACAGCAACAAATAATTGTTTTCTTGTTTCTATTTCCCGCGAAAAAAGCCGGAAGCTGCGAGCGTTACTAGATACCGGCACTCGGATAATTTCAAAGAATCTTAACGACAAGATCTTAGCTCGGCAACATCGTTAAGAACGGTTGGGTTGACAGTGGTGCTGCCTGTGACTAACCTGTCACGTTGCCTGTGAAACTTTGAAGCGGCAAGAAAACCCGCCGCCCCGTGAAAGAGGCACGTGTGCGCTTCTTCCAAGGGATGCACTTTTATCGAAAAATTTGTCTTGCTCGGGCTTTCACCCACACGTAATCCCCTATCGATTAAAGAACGGAGAGGTTGAAAGGAGCGAGCCAGGTTCAAAGTAAACAATGTCGCAAGAATGGATTTTACAACGTTATCGTCGCATCACACCGCAGAAACTGCAATACAGAACTGTAAGTGCATGTAAAACGCGAAAAGTACCACAGTGACGCTGGAAACGATTCACTGAAAAATGTCTTTTATCCTTTATTGGTGCTGAACTCGGTCATAGTAGTTTCTGAAAGTAAAGCGTTACAAATATGTTTTTAAATATTTTTTAGGCATCGAAGAAATAATTACTCCTGAAAGATAAATTACAGAATTTGGCAACAAAGGTCTGGAGTTCTTGTGAATGTTTGCAATATATTTAGTTCTCTGTTTATGAGTGACTATAATATTGTTTGTTAACTTCGTGTTGTTAAATAAAATGTTACAGAACATTATTAGTGACTATAATATTGTTTGTTAACTTCGTGTTGTTAATTTTCTGTAACATTTTATTTTTAAACCGGAGGATGTCTGTTACACGCGTTCATAGTACATCAGTGAAAGTGTCCAGTATGTAGTCAGACGATTAGATTAAACGCAAAGCAAGAAATGAACTTTAATTTTCGGAAATGTGAAAGTACATTTACATAATGAAAATTGTTAAACACTGTTACGTCTGTGGCGGAAGATAATCATTCATTATTCCGTAATTTCTCGACGTCTAAGATGCGAGTTATAAATAAATAGACGTAGCAGGGTTTTCTTAAGCGACTTCCACGAAGATGTTCATAGATCTACGACGCAAGGTGCTCACCTTATCTGAACCTTAGCCGACCTCGCCGAGCACAGGTTGCAAAAAACTACGTTCTCAACCAGTTATCCCCTTTTTACGCGGCGATTACAAAGAAGACAGTAATTATACCACGTTGAAGAGTTTTCTTTGACGAGACTCATCCCACCGTATTGTTAACCACAGCATGTTACGGGGATATCGATGCATTTCTGTATCGTTCCACCCTACGTTTGATGTATTATCGCCCCGGTCCTGTGACCGCTTAATCAAGGCGAATGACCTTACGGTCTTTGAAGTAACTACAGTGGCAACGACGGTTTAACGTCGATCGACGTCCACTGTCAGACTCTCAACTATTCTTATTGTCGTCTTGCTAGTCCCTGGCATGTCCACAATCTCGAATTTGTAACTGCGATTCGCAGATATTTCTCCATACTGTTCGTACACACCATAAGTATGCAGAATAATAATAGAATAACAATAGAATTCAACACGACTGTATAATTTATTTTTGTGAGAACAATTGGCAAACAGAAAAGATTTTTATAAAATTGAATAAAACTGTGTCCAGGAACGGTTCAGATATTTATGCACTTAAAAAAAAAAACAAGTTCCAACCGAATTTGCGATTCGCCAAAAGTCTCGGTGAAGAGAAAAAACCTTCACGAAACGTTAATTTGCCACGAGAACTACATATTCGCATAAAGCACCGCACTCGGGCAATTTCTATCGGGCAAGCAAACTCGGGCAGATTATTTTCCCGATGCAAATAGGGAACCTAACCGAGCCACAGTGTATCCGGTTTCGGACGCTCTCTTAAATAAGTTCCCTAATTCCGCAAAAAGTATCCCGAGGGATTAGCGAAACAGCTACCGAAAAGTAGCAGTTAAATCGAATTGAAGCCCGCACGGGGGATCGGCACGAGCGAGCGAGAGAGCCACTTATTCTATTCAAGAAAAGAATTTTTTAACGCGTTTCCCCCGAGTGTTTTTTCGTAGTTTCTAAAGAGGCCGGGGCGAGCGCACGGTGTACCCTATTTCGGCCATAGAAGGGCCTCGTTTTGCTCGTTTCGGAGCTAAGAGAGCATCCGTCGGTTTTCCCGGAGTATGGTTCCATTCAGCATAGGCAGAATCGCGCTGTGCCGGTTTCGTCTTTGGGTTACGCCGGCTGTATTTCCTCAAGTTCGTCGAAGAAACGGAGAACAATGCGACATACGCCATTGCAGACGCGTGCGTCTGTCTGTCTAGCAACGGTTACCCCCAAGCTCGCGTGTCGGTGTATCCCGATAGCTTTCTGCCTCGAATTGAACCTTTTAAGCTCCCATTCCCGAAGGACCAAGCCCATTTGATTACCGGCAACTGTTTTAACCCCGAGCCTCTTCCATTTCAACTTCTCGACGTGCTCCTCTGATCCTCTTGTTGCTCCACGCATTCGTCTGCATGTTTTCTATATTTTTAACCGTGGCATTTTCCATTTATTCTTAACCCTTTGCGCTCGAAGCCATTTTAACTCTAGAACGAAACATTTCTTTCGACCTAGAATATTTCCCTTCTATATACAGGGTCATCCGTTTTTAAACGGCCAAACGTCAACCAGCTATAGAGGACTCCAAATGAAACAACTTTCACCCCTAACACTTTTTTTGATTCGGTCTTGATTTTTAGATAATTGCAAAAACCTGTCCTTTTTTGCGTTCACTTAAGATTAAATATATTAGGACTGCAATTATGTATCCTGATGATTTTTCCTTTGTTTGGTTTAAAATAAATAGGAGCATCTTTTTTATTCAGTCAACTTTTTTGTATGACCTTTGGATCTTGGTTTTTTTTTTGACATGGGGCACGCCGTGGAGACTGAATGAAATAACTTTGAATCAAAAAAAGTGTTAGGGGTGAAAGTTGTTCCATTTGGGGTACTCTATAGCTGGTTGACGTTTGGCCGTTTAAAAACGGATGACCCTGTATATTTTGTTCGTAGAGTATTTACTCGTAGAGTATTTATTTATTTATTTATTTATTGCTTTAAACCAAGTGGTTTATATAGCAAGTACAGTATTATTACATTTGGCTTACATTAAATAGCTCGCAGAGTATTGGAATGTTTAGTAATTTATTAAATACGAACAAATTTAATAATGTAAAAAATATTTTGAATAATGATTTTTAGTGGCGCCTTACAGTCGCCATTCGAGTGCTAAGGGTTAACCTTCATGCCGTTCGTTCCTCGTGCCAATTAACCGTCTCGCGCGATTCACTTTACGGTTACGGTGATTAGTAGACTGCGGATTTTCGTAAAAATTAAAACTTGAAGGTAACAGGTGTCACGTAGACATTCATTTCGCACTAATTTCAACGGGCAATCGGACAGTAAGATTTATAGATTCCTTGAATGCTTTCACAATTTTGTATTTGATCTGGTCAATATTCATATTAGAGATTCGTGTAGGATACTGATGAAATTCTTGCATCGGATTTTTAACTATTGGGAACAACGTTTGGCTAAAGATAATGTTTGTTCGGAAACAGCTTTTGTCGGAAAGAGGAGCTACGGGATCAGCATTCGAATTAGACCCGCGAATGCGTTCGGGGCTATAATGCGTTCGCGCGAGGATCCAGTGACAAAGGTAGCCCGTTAGCATTGCTTGGTGACCGCGAAATTGCGTTGCTCTCGATAGAAAAATCGGGGGATGGACGGCGCAAGGAGCAGAAGGACGAACGATTTCGCTCGCGTGTGCTAGGGATGGAAACGCGAAGGGGGTTGGGGTGGGGGGATGGAAAAGGACAGGCTGTCCGGAGTGTTCGCATTAATTTATACGGGGGAAAGTTTGACGTGAACAAACGGGCCCGCGCGATCGTGTAACCGTGCGAGGCTCCGCGCGCTCTCGCCCCGGTGTCGATGAAATTAATTAAAAACTTGTTTATTTATCGGCGGCTCGGCGAGCGCCACGCCGTGGCCGCTACGTCGAAGCGACTCGGAAGTTTTCGGCGAACGTCGGCAAATCGTCGACACGAGATCCGAAGGTAATTGGGAATAGGATTTGGAGCACGAAAATAATTGGTTTCCGGCGACCGTCGATGCGCGGTATATGCAGTTATGCCGTTTAACCTAGACCTACTCGCTTAGACGAATTCGTCGGCGATTATGTGCCCCTGCGAAAGCGTGAGTGATATGGATATATAAATTTTTTTGGTTCTCTAGATCGATTTGGATTTGTCGTCCGATTTTCTCGGGAAATGTCGCAACGTGATGGTTTAATTCAAATTTAAACCAATAATTACGTTTCCAATTTGTAGTAGACGTGGCAATCAAAGTGTTGATCAACCAGCCGACGGATCCACGGCGGATATTTATCAGTCACACCTCGATCGTCATCAATATAGTCCGAAGATAGGTAGTTGAATTAAACTGGTCGAATAACGCCATTGGTCACGGTAGTTCCGCAGCTCGCACCGCCACCTCCGGATTAAATCATCCCATAATTCGAGCGGCGCCGTTCAAATCTTCCGCCGCTGTCGTTACATTATATTCCGGAGTCGTAGCTGGAAATTTCCATTTGCCTCGTGTGTCATGGACAGGCGAGAGACACGTAAGGGTATTGACGTTTTCCAATCGGCACTCCCTCGAGTGAACTCGAAAATGAATTTATTTCGCACCGCAACTGTTTCCAGCCGGTGCACCCTTCCTCTTCGAATTTTAGCGTCTCTAATCTTTCCTGGACATTTGCGCCGCCATGCCCATGCAAAATTCTGGGATACTTGTTGGTCGAACGCGAGACAAATTATTTTTATACGACGCTCTCCACAGTATTTAATATTTTCTACACTTCATTCTTTAATATTTTATTTAATATTGTATATTTTGTGATGAGGGCTGTTTCATCTCTAGAACGTGGACGTTTTTAACACTAGGTTTACGGGTTCTAATATTTTAAATTTACGATTATTGAGATTGTGAAGATCCATCTACGTGGAATCACTCAACAAACTTATTTCCTTAGGTATATATTATTTAAGAAATGGCTGAAAACTTGGATAGACACATTCTTCTTATTTTGATAAAGTAATGTAAAATATTCACTTTTAATGCTCCGTAAACCTAGTGTTAAACAGTTATAGTGAACGACGTGTAGTTCCAATATTTGATGTGTTATAAAGATGAGAAATATTGTGTCTGAATTTATAATGGAGAATCTAGCTTATGTTTTGTTTTAATTTTCTTCCTCCCAAAAGTATATTTTAAAGTCTGTTAATATTAGTTAAATATGATCAGAAGTCACCAAGTTAAGCGTAACTAAATTATTATTCTTAGCTGATATTTTGTTTTAATTTTCTTCCTCCCAAAAGTATATTTTAAATTCCCTTAAAATTAGTTAACCCTAAACGCTCCGACTTTGAATTGTGAATATACCGGCAACTCCAACTTATTCTCATCATACTTCGACTTGCAAGTTTTTTAGTGTCGGATTTTAAATGCTACAATGACAGAAGCAATATAATTTTGATTAGAATATTTATATTAATCGGTCGCGCATCGGTGGTGCCCGAGAGGCACACTTGGAGCGTCAAGGGTTAAATGCGATTAAATAGTGTGTTGGGATTAACAAAAATAATCTGTGTACATTACGGGTGTTCGACACGGGAAATGTCGCGATTTGGTAAACGATCCCAAGGAAATTGTCCGTCGCACGAAGGCCCTAATTACAACATCGGCAAAAATCTACGAGTGAGATAAGCAAATTACTAACGCGAATATATTTTCGCTGAAGCTTGTTTGCCGTGACAGTGAACATTGTGCTGTGCACGGTGGTGGCGGCGGCACTCACGAAATTAGCCGCGCGTTCGACGGGTTACACAAATTTACAATACACATCGGGCCATATTTCCATTTTCAATTTTCTATGTCCCATCGCGGAACGGCGTTCCCGCGCTTGTTTAATGAAACTTCGGTCTCTTCCCCCCCCCTCCCCATTGAAGTTGAAGTTAATTTCGTGTATATTTCGGAAATTCCAATTTCTCGTCCATGACGAATAACGTCCGCGAGGAGACGGAACGTAGTTATTTGTTTCAAGTCGTCGAATAAAGTCGGCCAGTTAATTTGCATCGATCACCTCGAACGTGTTTCCTCTTCTTATTCGTTTCCCATCTTTTATTTTTCGTTCGCCGAAGGGAAGATCCGAGCGGGCCGATGAAAAATTTCGAATTCCCATCGGCGGCGATATTAAACTTCAATTATTTACTTTACATTAATTTTCAATTCGCCGATTTCCTTTTATACAAGAACCGCGGTGGAGGAGGGGGGAGGACCTCCGTCGATTCAGTGCCGGCAATTTCAATTTCCAATATCCTGTCGCACAATCCCCAAACGAGACCGCTGGCCGAGGAGTTTCTTTTTTTTTTTATCTCGATTCCTCGTCCAACCTGACCACGAAAGTCGAACTTCAAACCCCCGTGGCAACCCGTCGTTTCTCCACCGACTTTGACTGCGGCAAGTCCGCGAAGGATTTGCAACTTTCAAGTGGCGAAAGATACAAACCGAACGCGAGCGGAATTGCTCACGCGCTCGGACCGTTTGCCGGTTGAGACACTGACAGAAATCGATCATTATTACTTTTGTTTCTGTCTTGACATTTTTGAAACGACACGAGGAAATTTTACTGCTCCCGTATTCATTTATTTATTACGCAAGCTCCGATTTTAGAACCACGGACGTAACACGATTACAGTGATTTCTCCATATATGTCGCCGAGACCTGGATGATAAATGTCGCGGAATTCTCCCCGCTACCACGGGATATACCCCGGGGTATACTCCTGCACGATACATGACGCTGGCGAGACCTGTGTTGTTGACATATATCGAGAATTCACTGTATTACTTTCGGGAGAATGATCCGTACTTTTGTGTAAATGTGGTAAAAAAATAAAAATTGTCTTCCTTGTCTCTATGGTATTTTTTTTTTGTTTATTTCTTGTGTTATTTGTGGACGGTCTTATAGTGTTACTGGAATAGAAAGATTTTTGCAAATGTGCTTGTAAGTTTTGGAAAAATGATCTGTTCAATATAAAAATTATCGTGTAAGTATTCGACACTGTTTGAATATAAAAAAAGAAATTTTTTTACCAAACCATAATGTTGCAAAAAGGTCCAGAATGCGTACTTGTATATGGGTAGATTTTCCATGCAACCATTTTTCGTCGTTTTACTGATAAATGTGATTTCTGGTAAATATATTAAAAAATTCTTTAACCCTATGCTTTCATAACACTCTCAAACTATTCTCCCGAATCTCTACAACCAATCAGAACACTCGGATGCTTCCGTTTAAATTCTCCACCGCGTAGATAACTCGCTGTCTGCTTTCCCGTCATAGTTTATAAATATTAGATACCTGTTACTTGACGAAACTGACGAAACACAGATAATGAAGTATTTACACGCAAAAATGCTGCACAAAGCTGCACGCAAATTTGCACAAGCTGCATTAGCGGGATCGTGTGCACTAATGTATAAATACTTGATAGATTTCATAAATTGACTCACACGAAAAAGAAAAATGTTCAGACATATTAAATTCTGCTACAGCGACGTGATGTATAAATACTTGATACATTTCATAAATTGACTCACACGAAAAAGAAAAATGTTCAGACATATTAAATTCTGCTACATCGCCCGTTGTATGGATGCTTTCCGTGACTATTTGGACACCCTGTGCATAGCCGGCAGCAAGCAATATCGATATTGTCCAGCGCATAGAGTATCGGAGATATTGGTATTCGTCGAATCAAAGCTGTTCGCCTATATTAACCATGGCGCATACAACGCCGACTTCTTCCGGTCTCTCCCGGTCCTCCCACTACCATCATGCAGTTTTAACTTTTTATTCAGCAATAAGAAAGTTTTGACAAGAATCTTTATGGAATAAGTTTCGCGGAGAAATCGTAGAAGTTGGTTGTACCCGGGCCCGGCCTTTCCCGTGTACTTTCGCATGCTATGTCTCTGTCCTTTTTCCCCTTTTTCCACCTGCATCTCTCCCCCCCCTCTCTTCCTCTCTCGATTCAAGTTCTCTCTGTCCGTGTTGATTTTCAATACTAATCCCGAGTAAATTTAAAAGTCAGTAAACTTAGATTGCGCCCCGCGATCCTTTCTCGCCGAGAAAAAGGGCCCAGCGAGCCTGCGAATCTCGTTACCTTGATTCCCCGGCGTCGGTCACAGCCTAATTATTATTTAAATTGCAGACTATTTCTCCGCTGTGGATGTCATGTGAGTTGTGGCACACGCGCTTTTCCGAATTTATTATTGCCAGAATCATTCTTCTGATAAACGTTAGCATATTGTCAGTTCAATCGATATCTGCGATTGAAGCATACATTTTGTGAGATTACGGCGGCATGGAATAAAAAAATCGATTCTTTCAACTTAAGATTTTCTTCTCCAATTCTGTCCCTTTTTCCAACAGTCTCAAGGGATGACAAAATTGGAGCGATTTGTTACCTACGTTCCCTAATTCATCGAACTACTCCCAATGGCATACCGAGGATTGAATTCGCTTCATTTAACGGAAACTAATTTTTCAATCAGAGTACCAAACCTGTGAGCAATGCGGAGTATGTTATTGGAAAAAGCTGATAATTGGGGAATAGAGAACTTATTTAGAAATTAAGTGCAAGGTGCGCTTCTGATAATGAGCGAGACACAAACGAACACAAATTCTCCAGTTGCAGATAAGAATTGATTATATTATTAATAATATTGATATCTCGATATTATTTCATTTATTTTTGTGCCTGCAATATAATTTGATCGACGGTGGCAGCGTTAGAGCTTTTAAGATAGTGTTACAGTAAGAGAAGTGACATTTTTGCAATAATTCAATCAGAGTGTACTGGTATAGAACGCACAGAATGCGCACGTTTATTTCGTTCCGTATGCAATCCCCGGGATGTGGGATTCGCCGTGTTTCTAAGAATCATTGAATCCCCCACGGTAATGTGAAATAAATTCAATTTGCCCTTCAGCCCTTCAGCCTTTCAGCCCTTCAGCCCTCGTAGACGCATGAATGTATCATGCGTTTGTTCCGGCATTTACGTGCCATTTTGCGGCCGTGTACAGCTGTCTATGAGCCGCAACGCGAGAGGGGAACGGATGCAGGCGCGAAGGAAACTGGGCGTGAAACAGACTTTGATGTAAAAAGGAAGGATTTTGTGGTTGGGGTGGATGGAGCGTAAATAATCGCCACCCCTCGCTGTGGCCACACAGCAGGAAGGAAGCTACCAGCTGGATGGGGCTGGATATTACAAGGAGAGCTTGTCTCTGCGTGTAGATACGTCCACCATTTTCCGACTAACAATCTCTTATCTTCATCGTTATCAACGCTAACATTTGTTCTATCCTCCACAAAATTACACATTCACGCATTTAAATCTTTCGTCTTTTTATCTGATGTCTACCAGCGGCAATATTTTTACAAAATGAAAAATTCACGTGACGTTTAATTCTAATAGCTTTTAATCCTTGTGAATATTTTATTTTTCACAAAATCACGAACATATTCGGCATTTAAATCTAATGCCTTTTCGCGTCATGATTCCACAAAATTACAATTCTTGCTGACCATTAATCCTAATACTTTTATATTTTTATTGTTCTCGAAGTGAATATTTAGCTTGTTCTTTCGTAAAGATATAAGTGTGCCAGACCAGTCTAGAATATTTCAACCCTTTGCACTCGGCGCTATTTTCATTCCGAAACGAAATTTTTCTTCCGTCTTAGAATATTTTCATTTCATTCATACGAAACTGATTTTCACATATAATATTTAAATGTTTAGTAATCTGTTAAATACAAATTTTGTAATGTAACAAATACATTGTAATATTTTCTGTAATTTCTTTGAAACAATGCCACAACAGTTTCTAGTGGTGCTTCAGAGTCGCCAGTCGAGTGCAAAGGGTTACGTTAAAGATGAATTATTGAAAACAGACAAAAAATTGAAGTGTGATCCGTGTGATCGTTAACATATTTAAAAATTGTTGAGATCTTCATTACTGTTATCGTGTGTTGTCGAGTATATTGTTCATAAACACATTTCAGTTTATATTCTTAATAAATCAGGTGGATAGCGATGATTCTTAATACATTCCTTAATTCCTCCTCTTAATATTTTCTTCGAATAAAACATTGTTGAAACCAATCTAGCATGTTCAATGCGTCAGCCAAAAATGCCACTGAAATATTATTCCCGACAAATGAAAGTCCAAAAGAACCAAAACCGGCCTCGTATCGATTAATGGTTAAGAAATCAGAATCTGAAAGATTTATTTTTCCGAAAAGTAATCGTTTCGGGGCCGAATTTCGTTTTCATGTCCGTTGTCGAGCGATTTGTTAATTTCGAGAGCTCGACAGCGCCAGGTCGACCGTCTCCGAAGAGTCCCGTGAGATTGATGTCCCCGGTCAGCTGAGATAAAAAGATGAACGAGCATCGTTCCCCGGTCGGGGCAGGAGGGAATCCTCGACGGGATTTTTCACTCGGCTGGCAACCTCTTACCGGGTTTCTCCTAAGGACGAAAAGAGTGACCCCAGGTGTGGGTGTGCACGTGTGTCTGGCGGTCGCGCTTCCCGGTAGTGGCGCATACTCGAAATGTTTGTACTACCTGTAAAGAAACGGTCGGGAACCTTCCTCCACGGAGTCGTGGCACTACACGTAACGAGGACACGGCTCGCTGAAGCATCCCCTTTCCTACTTCCTCCCCTCCACACCCCCGCTCTTTCACCCCCCTTTCGTCTCGACCACCCTCGCACAATCTAGGCAGCGACTCCCACATTCGGAGGCACTCTCCGCCAATCCTGCCTACCTGTGTCAAGCACTCGACACTTTCGCGTATTCTAAATAACTCTAGGCTAGGCCACCACCGCTTTCTCGAGGTCACTGTCCCGCCGTGTCATTATTAGACTGCGGAAGTTTAGGCCAATCCACCCTCCCATACCTGGGCTCGAGAAGATATTTTCTTCCCTTTTACGCTTTCGGGAACTTAAAAATACAACGGAGGTGCAGACAATTTTATTAGGTTGCTGCACATGAAATGGCGGATTTTAAGCAAACATAACTTTTTTCGAAATAAATCTTATTCGTCAAAGCGACTGCTTATGATAAATTAATTATTGTTATAATCAATTGAGAAAGACCCCATTTGGGGACGGCGGTGCTTCGAACGTATTTAGTTCCGTTTATGCCACTCTTTAGTGCAATCCATGTGCACGATTCCAAATGGGGATTATGGTATGCAATTCCGCTGCTTTCGGTATAATTATATCCTGCACAAACGACTCTTTAGAGAGCAGGATTGGCCACTATAGTGGCAAGGAATTTTGCGTAGCACGTTGGTCGAATATTGTGAGGAAATTCAATTTTTTTGGCCCTTTAAACGTTGAAATATAATTACGATGACAGCGAGTCGCGGACATTTGCATATTGGAGAAATGTATGAACATCGACCGTCTGGCCCGGCGATCATTTGAATTGCACATAGTATTTTCGGCGGCGGCGGAAAATCATAATTTTAACGCGGCAAATTCGAGCTGGACGGACATAAATTCGATCGCGACGAGGTACGTGCATACAGGTGCATACAGGGTGCATAAAGGGTGCATACCTGCGCGTCCACAGCCCCAGCCCCGTTGAACAGAGTCACGCACTTTGCGGCAGGAAATAAATAAACGTGCACACGGCCGAGATTTTCCAGTGGTTCAAGAGTACACTCGGAACGGCGAATACATATAATGTAGTACGGTCGGGCGTTCCACCACGGCGGGGTTGTCGACAGTTAGGGCAACACGTAGCTGCATAATCGTATGCAGATGCACGACTGGCCGTACACTCATCCGCCAAACTCCATTCGTACTCCACATGCAAATCGTGCACTTGCCGCGGACCCGCCGGCAGTAGTTAGTACTGTATGATCGAACGACTGGCCCCGGCTTCTCTATTGATGTACCCAGCCGTGTCTCGTGCATTAATGCAACCTACAATTCCAGGTCTTCGTGGGCTCCTTTGTTCAAATCCTGAATGAAACACGCCGCCGACCCGGCGCATTCTAATTAAACCCGATTACGTTCTGTTAGGATATTTGGATAATGATCCGAATGCTCTTCGCGTTCTTCGCTGAGCACACGCGCCATCGTGTTTCCAGAATCGTACACCTTTTGTTTTTTTTTTTTAAAGAAAAAGTGCATTCTAATTTCACTGGAACAATCAAATTGATCGCTCCCGGATTATTCATTTTAGAATTGTTCAAATTATGAAGACTCTTTTGTAGGAAATGATTGAATTTTCTGAAATCTATACTATTCATTGTTCCAAGTGTTATTTAATTGATTTTTATCCTGATGCAGTTGCTACTAGACTTTAGATGGAATCCATCAGAATTTCTCGTATTGCACGTTTTACTAATTTTACTTATTTTTAGAATTAACTATTTAATTATTAGTAGTAAGTGTAGGTTTAAGGCGTGGGTAGGATTAGTAGGGTAAGTTAGGTTTAGAGTAAGTGTAAGAGAAGGGTGGAGGAGTTTTATAAAGGATTGTAAACCCCGAGGGGAAACAATAAATGATATATATATATATTTAATTATTAGTAGACACACTGTTATATTTTTGGGAGCATCTCACACATATTTTCCACGTCCTGTTTAATTGATTTATGAGACGCAGTTGCAGCAGTCATGAATGCAATGCATCGATCAATTTTTAGTCTCTTGAATTAGAATGAGAATGTACGTATTCTGAGAATAAATTATTTATTATTATTTCATTATTAGTAGACACACTATTATATTCTTGGAACCATCAGACACATTTGTACGTTCATTCTAATTGAACGTAATTAAAGTAACTATCAGGATTCTTGTTACGTTCATAATTCAATAGGAAAACACACTGTCACGTCTTTAGAAATTGTGAAGTTTAATGCATTTCATTGAAATTTAATACAATGTCGTTCTCCGTTCATTCTGGAATTCATTTACGAACTGAATAAAATGATAATTGCTATAAAGAAGTATCTAAAATTCAGAATTCGCACAAATGCATACCAATTGCATTCTCAACGTCTCAATTATAAAATTAACTAGCGAGACAAACTTGCTTTTCAACAGAAACCAAGCAATTCTGTATTGTGTTCGTCAAACAATAATGTCGATCTTTAACCATGAAAAAACAGGATTACTTGTCATTAAGTCTCAATGGAGAACAAATTTATCGAACAATTAAATAAAATTATAGATAACGTCGGCCATTGTACAACAGTTAATTGCTGAAATTATTTTTCCATTATCACAATATGTTGAGAACAATACAGTTATTCAAATATCCCATTCCGCGTGTACAGTGTGCTCCCAAACGGATTTAAAATTTTAATTATATCCAAGCCGCGAATTAAACATTCATTAAGTCCGAGTCACGCAACAAATATTCCGAGAAACGGTCCGGACACATCAAGAACGAAAGAAATATATAAAATTGCATCTAGAAGAACGTTTCAGTGGAAATTGAGAAAAAGCGCAAGCTATAATAAATTCTCAATGGAATGTTCCTCAAATATGCTCAACGAAATGAACTGTGCCGAGGTTCTAGCGTACACTATCATCGAGGACAATTTCATCAACCACATTTCTCGTAAGCCAACGACTTGAGGTCGCAGGACACTCTGCAGGGGTCTTCGTATATTCACCGTGGGACCCGTGATTAATCTTGACCGTCAGAAACTTCTCTGTTAGCATCATAATCATATTTCGTGCATCAGTATGTTCGGGTAGGGCAGAAACAGTTTCGCTCTAAAAGCATCGGCGGTTCGTGATTCAACGTCAAAATCAACTCCGGTGGCTACGTTAAAAGCTAATAGCACAATCGAACACTCGATATCGCCGGCAATCGAGAGTCCCAGAAAGCTTTCGCGGGTAAGTGAAAAACTATGTTTCTTTTCGTTATTGAATATTCGGTTTTATGCGGCCGCTCTTCGCAATGCAGATCATAGTATACTCGCGATCCTCGCCGGAGTACACTTCATCGAATAACGAAACCCCGCGATGAATTGTAACGCGAAATCATCGGGAAGACGAAAGAACAGACGGAAGCGTGGCCAATTGATCCTCGTTGCAATTAATACTTTCCGTCGTTCGAAATTCTTCTGTTGCACAAAAATCTGCACACAAATTCCAGCAGCGAGCCGTCGGAAACATTCGTGTATGGATTTCAGCCACTTTATTTTTGTTTACTTTATTTCTAACATTCTGCTACATTTTTATACATACGTATTAAACAAACCGAAAAACTCTTCGGATTTTCAGTATTTTAATTCTTTCTCGGGTTATTCGCTTCTGTACAGAGTAGATTTTATTTTGCTACATTTTTACAGCCAGGTATATTTTCACCGAATATTTTCCAATAACTGTAGATTCTTCTCTACTGTTTTCATTAATATTTAGTGCAACGTTTCGGCAATGAAAACAGCTTCACGTAAATATTGGAGGTTTAAATAAAATCTGAAGACAGGACCTTGGTATAATAATACACACGTGGACTATAATATTTCAGTATTTTTTTAACGAAATCGCTTTACAAAAATTGCGTTCTAAAATCACACAGTTCAAACCGCGTTGTGTTTCCTTCAGTTGTGCGATCATTCGAGGACTGGATTTCCTAATCGGTTCTCGCGTGAGATTAGGTATCGTTTGAACAGTTCTTTTCGAGTGCTGTTCGTTCAGCGCAAATAAGAGAATCTCGAATGAAGGGGTCCGAATCGCAGAGCGTAACAGCGCGTTAGCGCAAACACACATCATTCACGGTCAAACTGTCGCCGGCAAAAGAGCGCTCTCTGTCCGATTGTGTGTGTGTGTGTGTGTGTGTGTGTGTGTCTGTGTGTGTTTGTGCTCTTGAACGGCGCGTTTGCCCGATTGTGCACGCTGAAAGAGAAAGAAACATCGGTGTTGAAGTACGCCCGGGAGTTAAAAAGGAGGAACAAAGCACGGAAAGCAAACGAGAGGGGAGTTCTCCGATGCCGTTAAACGTCCCGCCGCGACCGATAAATTCCTTTAATTAAAACTTCATCCCGCGCATCTCCATAAAGAGTGGAGGAGAACCTTCTACAACCTAGACTGACGTGCTCATTCATATTTACGCTGGCCGGGACGCAATGCGTCGTACAATCGTGCGTTCCATTCGAATATTCATTGACACTTAACCTAACTATTTAAGCCAATTTGCCGAACAAATTTGATAAATTCGTACTTTCGTGGAAAATGTACAATTGGTAATTATATAATCTTATTGTACAGTTTATCGCTAAACCTAGCAGTGACGGTTAAACTGTCCGGTCTGAGATTATTTATTTCAGAATAATTGTTGAAATTAGGAAGACTCTGAATGAAGTTGTTAAATCAAACATATATTGCAAGAAAAATAGCAGAGAGTTTAGATAAGCTCAGTCCAGGCAATCTTATGAAGCTGCACATGCTATTCGTATTTTATGCTCGGTAGGTTTAAGTGGTAACATTTTCGGCTCTTCGAGGGGCACTTTATCGTTACAAAAACAAGACGGTCATCTGTATTGAAGACAAAACCGGTAACAGGTGAGGTAATACAGTTGCCGGTGTAATTTTGGCGGAATTCCAGCTACTTTTTACATCGGACCCGCCACATTGCCAAAAATGATTACACGGCTAGACGACAAGTCTGCCAAGAAATTGTTGCCTTTCCACGCCGCAGATCTTTGACCTGTAATATTCTGCTTGAGTCGCTTTCGTTCTTCGATTCATGCTTTACCTGTTCATTAACTCCTTTCTTGATGAATGGTTTTATCCGAGCAGCGAACACGAACGTACAAACGTACGCAAAAACACAATACACACGGATCACCTTACCTATTGTTATTTTATGCAAAAATTATTAATTTTATTCCTTAAACCTCCCGAACATAAAAACTGACTAATATGTACTATCTTATAAAAATAAAATATTATTTACATGTTGTGCGATTTTTATTATAATTTATACTTGAACAATAATAATCAATTCTCATGATGGTATCATTATAATTTCAATAATTGTGGAATAAACAATTTGGAGCCGGTCATTTGACCAGGTTTAGAGTTGATAGTTTACCATATAAAAAGCACATGCATAAAAGCTTGAAGATTCCATAGTCCATATGTCAATAACGATTATCTAACACCTCAATTCCAACATTCCATTATTATAGCGACCGAGACTAAAAAAAAAAACTCAATTCGACAACACTCGCGGCAAATCGATTTCCAGCAATTTCGCGCAGTCGGGTTATCTCACTTTATCATTCGCGCGACAAACTCTACGGTGCGCGACACAGCGTTTATATTCCACGATCGTATTCCCGATTTTGAAAAATGCCCGGCGCCCAGCGAAATCTGCATAAAGTTCCGCAGTTTATTTATCAGACGGAATCGATGAACAATGGCCGTATCCGTTGAATGAGAAATTCATTGCCTGGGAGGAAGAAGAAGAGAACGAAACCGTAGAAAAATCGAGGCTGCCATTTCTACAAATGATCGAATTTCTTAAAAATTCCACGGTATATTTTAGATAATAACTTCTGGTTTGAGAATCAAATTGTTCATTTCAGACGGTTCAATTTTGGTCAGCGATGGCGACCATTTATCGATGCGCTAATGAAAGACCGTTTCCAAAATAGCGAATAACTCTGCCATTTTTTAATATTTCGATCTGAGAAAAATGGAGAATGAGGTTAAGAGTTGTGTTAATGTCATTCTAAAAGTTGTAATTTTTCACTTGTTTATTGTCCTTAAAAAAAATTTAAATGGTGCTCTACCCCCTTGCATTAGAATGCACTTCGAGAGCAACAGAGAACTCCGCCATTTTTTAATATTTCGATCTGAGAAAAATGGAGAATGAGGTTAAGAGTTGTGTTAAAATCGTTGTAAAAGTTGGAATTTTTCACTTGTTTATTGTCCTTAAAAAAAATTAAATGGTGCTCTACCCCCTTGCATTACAATGCACTTCGAGAACAACAGAGAACTCCGCCATTTTTTAATATTTCGATCTGAGAAAAATGGAGAATGTGGTTAAGAGTTGTGTTAATGTCATTGTAAAAGTTGGAATTTTTCATTTGTTTATTGTCCTTAAAAAAAATTTATATGGTTTCTTCCCCCTTGCATTAGAATGCACTTCGAGAGCAACAGAGAACTCCGCCATTTTTTAATATTTCGATCTGAGAAAAATGGAGAATGAGGTTAAGAGTTATGTTAATGTCATTGTAAAAGTTGGAATTTTTCACTTGTTTATTGTCCTTAAAAACAATTTAAATGGTTTCTACCCCCTTGCATTAGAATGCACTTCGAGAGCAACAGAGAACTCCGCCATTTTTTAATATTTCGATCTGAGAAAAATGGAGAATGAGGTTAAGAGTTGTGTTAAAATCGTTGTAAAAGTTGGAATTTTTCACTTGTTTATTGTCCTTAATAAAAATTTAAATGGTGCTCTACCCCCTTGCATTAGAATGCACTTCGAGAGCAACAGAGAACTCCGCCATTTTTTAATATTTCTATCTGAGAAAAATGGAGAATGTGGTTAAGAGTTGTCTTAATGTCATTGTAAAAGTTGGAATTTTTCACTTGTTTATTGTCCTTAAAAAAATTGAAATGGTGCTCTACCGCCTTGCATTAGAATGCACCTCGAGAGCAACAGAGAACTCCGCCATTTTTTAATACTTCGATCTGAGAAAAATGGAGAATGTGGTTAAGAGTTGTGTTAATGTCAGTATGAAAGTTGGAATTTTTCACTTATCAATTGTCCTTAAAAAAAAATTAGACAGTGAATATAATTTACCCTGAATCAGACTGCAGTATAGGAGCGAGAGAGAAAGGACATGGAAAAATCGAGGTGGGGGAGGGGGTTGCGGAAAAAGAGGAAAAACATGAATAATCGGTTACCAAATGGGATTGCCGTTTGACGAGACGAGGTGGAAGAAGCATGGATATGGGTTTGGTTGATAAGAGGGCGATGCGGGGTTAATCGGCGCGTTCACACTCGCCGGGTATCAAAGCCGCCCCCGCCGTTGCATCGGAGGGACGCGGTGCACTTTGAAGCTATCCATGCACGGAGGGTAATCTGGAAAAGCCAGGGAGGGTGTCGTTAAAGGATAGCTTCGGTGAAAGCAACACCGGGCTAGGTGCACCACCGTCGACACGGAATTATAAGCTCATGGATGGGATTACGGTACCCACGCCAGTTTAGGCGTTCCGACAAACGCGTCCGAATAAATACTTAAACTTTTACCCACGACCAGATTAACATTTTACGCGCTCTTGCCCGCGGACCGTATCGTCTACAGCATCCTGCAAAATGGCAGTGTCTCTCGGCCAATATTCTCTAGTCATGGGTCCTCTCCAGCCATGAATTTTTGTTTATATCTTATCTCTTAAGGTTCGGTACGTTATCTACTTTTCAAAGCTTGTTTGTGATCTGTGGAATCTGTTAGCGTAGGGAAAGAAATATTCTTTCTTCACTTTATACGTTTTAAATGAATATGTGTTTAAGTTCATGATTAAATTTTCTATTTTTATACATCTTACACACTTTTTTATTGAACACGATTTTTGAAAGATTTTAACTGTCTATATTAATTGGAAGACATAGAAGCTATTTCTTATCTTAATAAATATAAACAGCTGAAAATAATACAATAGAATTTCTAAATTCTTTTTTTTTTTAATTGTAAAATCTACTCATTTCTGTCGTAATATCCGCAATTTAATAATTAATTTTCAATCCAATTGGGGAAGTTATGCAGACAGATTTCGATTGAATAATGTACTGAACGAAATTCATACAATTTCGGAAGTAGCTGCGGCGCAGCTATTGAATTTAATTAAGCGAACGCAGGAATTTAGCGTGGACTTAATTTTGTGTCGCGGAGCACAGTCCAGCGTAGCGACTGAAAACATTCTATTTACACAGTTGGCCAGTTCACTAAGAAACTGTAGCCACGAATGGTCATCACCGCTGAACGATCGATATCCGAGACTCTGTCCACGAGAAACTAATCGGCATAGTTGGAAAGCCGGCGGTTATCCTGGGAATCCTACAGGATCGGTTGTCCCCCGTGCTGCTGCGGTTACATCTAACGATCTTACCCAACCCCCGATGTCATCTCCAGAACAATTCTATGGTTTAATGTTCTGTATTACTTAGCTGCTTGATTTATAGCCTACCGACTACCAAGAAACCATGCGGGGGACAGTCGGTATCAAAATGCTCTTAACCATTTATTCCAAAAAATCTACTGCCGTATACTGCTTCAATAATATTCGCGGAAGAAACCATACATTATTCACATCGCGTTGAAATACAATACAGACCCTCATTTTTATTATACCTTAAAGCAATTCTATATCGCGAATCCGCGATTCCGTTTTTGGTCACTTCAATCTGCACATATTATTTAGCTCTTCTTCCTCTAGTTTTTCTTCTTCGTGTGCGATACTCGAAATATTCGCGTGCCTGAACATTATCGACGTCTTCCTAAAGGAGGATTGTTCATGAAGAGTCGGAATAAAAATTACATCAAATTCAAATGTTCATAATTTTCACGAAAAATTCAGGGTTAATAGACGATCGACATTTTCTTGCATCAGAGTGTTATATAATTGAACGAAAGATGCTCCATTGAAAGCGACCAAATCGACCAGTGAAACGAGCAACATCGACCACCGAAGTTGCTCGTTATTTCGGAACAGACTCGGCAAAAGTGTTTGATGGAACAATGGCGGAGGTTAGACAGAGCGTAGCGATTTTTCAAAGCCGCCCGCTATTTTGAGCCGGACAGCGGCCCCGGAAAAAATGTTTGAAAGCTTAACGAGGCATTGAGGTGCATTCAGAGGGACGTCCGCGATTTTTATTGAAAAATTTGGCGCATCAAGTTGTTCGATCCTCCATCGGAACGCAATCAGAATTACATTCCGCGGGTGAAAAGAGGTACGGCCATTTTGTGGCAGATTCGTTGATGCCGTATTGTGCAAGGATCGTGCCACGTTATCGGTCGGTTCCTTTCGCACGCGGCAAAATGACGTTTCCGTTGTAGCTTTCAAATGGGCTCGTTATTTTTTTCGCGAAAACGAGTTGCGCGCCCGCGAAAAAATGCGAAAATTTTTCGCGAGAGCTGTGGCGATCCCGAGTGTCTCCTCGTTCATCGATCCTCGTTCTCCCTCCGATTCGATGGAAATCGGCCGATGCACACAAAGCTGATAAGATCCATTCGTATCGCATTTTAATTGGACGATAATGAAAACCCCTCGGATTTACTTCGCAGAGAACACAGGGAGGAATATCGGAATGTTTGAAACCGGGGCCGCTTGAAATGCAAATCGCGTCTGAAACGGTGAAATATATTGAATCGTTTATTATACAATATGAAAATTTACATTGTGCATATTTCAATGTGCATTGCTAGGCAATGCTATTCTATTCTTACCCGGACAGATATTTCGCCCGTTGATATCGTCGATTGTGTAGGTAGTTAAGCGAACCACCGTCTTTGAAATGTTTAAAAGCGACTTCGGTTTTCCGTGCTGCTAAAGAATGAATAAAAATGATTCACGACTTCTGCTTTTGCGACTGTTGCGGGCGCCGAGGTGCTTTAGGATATTATTCGATAAATTTTAATAATTGTAATTGTGATTAATCGGTGTGCTCGTAATTTTATTAATTTCGCCCTGTGGGACGTGGGGCGAACGTGCGATGTATCTGTGCTGTAATGCAAACGGACCATTATCTCGGGAAATATTGCAAATTCGCGAAAAACTCTACAGCTGTGTGATGCAGCGAACTTGTAGCACGGGTGATTTTTTATGCATTTTTTGGACACGTGATATTATGGTAGATTTGAATTAATATTTTTTTTTGTCAGATTTAAAAATCAGAGGAACGCAAAATAACTCACAAAATATTTTCCTTTTGCATGCGCAATATTATTGTATTTTGTTGATTATATTATTGGACATTGTTACCGAATTCGAACACCAACACTGGTGATTTTTCTTCTATACGTGGAATTTTACGACAGACGCGAAATAACATTTTCGTAATTGCACTTTTCCCGAATTTGATTTAAAAATCGGAAATCCGAGAGCTGGCCAAATAACGTTTCCCTTATACTAAATATTAAATGAAATAATATTTTCTTAATTGGCTTTATCGTGAATTCGAGTTTCGAGGGGGTCGTAAAATGTTTTTCTTTGCGAATCATCGTCCGTTAGCGCTGAAGAATAATACAGAGGCAGTTGCAAAAATGAAAGAACGGTAATTTAAATATTCTTTCACGTTGCCTTTTTCTGGGCCGTTGTCCCATTATGCGGCATGACCCACCGATGGGTCAATGCTGGGTGCTCCAGTCTGACCACGTCACTCATGGTTACGTTGGCTCACTGCAGGCAAAATAAATACGCATTAAACCCATCGTAAGCTGGATTTCCTGTGACTGTCTTTTTATTTAAATGCACGCGTAACGCAATTCATAACCGGACACGTTTAGTCAGTGTAGTAACTTACAATTTATAATCGTCACACTGCAGACGTTATGCATGTATAACAATGTACGTACATAGGTGAAGTTTGAAGCAGTGGAAAAATTAAAAGACTCGAGACTGATTAAAGAAAGAAAGTCGGTAACAGTAACAGATACTTAAACGTTTTTTTCTTTAACCGTGCTGCAGACCTCAGTGAACCAGTACATTTAACATAACATTTTCAACGAAGGGAACAAGCACATTAACCACAGTTTTCACAGAGCATTCTAGAACAGAGAATTGTTTCAACAAACCATGGGCAAACTCAAGAAATTGTACACAATCGTGACAGTGATAAAGAAATAAGATTATTAACCCCTTCTCCTTTAATAAAAAAAAAAAACAAATAAGTACCCGAACAGGGTAGGTTATTTTTAAGATGAAAGGCAAAACTATACGCCGGGGAATAATACAGCATAAGGAATTCGGTTCGAGTGGCGGCCATCCGATCCGAAAAAGATCAGCGAGTGCAAAGGGTGGAAGTGCGAGTGCAAGGGGTGGAAATTCGAGCAGAAAAATTTCGAGACACGGTAGCATCGGTTGCGTACGTTTTCTCGGTTGTATTTCCGTCCTCGTCGATTATCGTCTGACCTTCCTCGGTTGTATTCAGTCCTGCGCCGTTTTATCGTCGCTTTTCTCCACAACAAAGGAAACCCGGTCGGTTCGAAGGTTGCACTGCTCGCGGAATATGGGTCGATTTTAAGGTTCCAACCTACATTTGCATCGTACAAACGGACCCACGGCCTGCCAATCCCACGAGAAGCAGAGACAGAGGCGGGAGGAACCGGTTCACGGCGATACGCGGCAAAGGTAAAGGTCACGCGAACTGCTTTTGTGCAAGCATCGCTTCGATTCCAATCAACCGAACACCGTGATTAGTATATTTGAAGACCGGGATCATGATACGGGCGATTCGAAAGCTCTTTTGTTTGAAGGATCGCCGGCCGAGCCTTACTCTTCCGATACAAAGTACTATGAGCCAATGTAACACACTATAACTATCCATCAGCCCTGCAACATTTTCCGCACAAAGGAGTATTTTATTTCATAACCTTCATCGGATAATGTAGCCAAATTTGTTCTTAATTTGATACATTCTTAACGAGTGTATCTAGATTCGTGAAATTTTTCAATTTTTGTTCATCTGCTCTGCGAAATTTTCTCCGTAAAGGAGTAGTTCATTTCATAAGCTTAACAGGATAATATAAACAAATTTTTTCTCAATTTGATACATTTTTAAAGAATGTATCTAGATTCGTGAAATTTTTCAATTTTTGTTCATCTGCTCTGCGAAATTTTCTCCGTAAAGGAGTAATTTATTTCATATGCTTATAGGATAATATAGACAAATTTTTTCTTAATTTGATACATTTTTAACGAGTGTATCTAGATTCGTGAAATTTTTCAATTTTTGTTCATCTGCCCTGCGAAATTTTCTCCGTAAAGGAGTAATTTATTTCATATGCTTATAGGATAATATAGACAAATTTTTTCTTAATTTGATACATTTTTAACGAGTGTATCTAGATTCGTGAAATTTTTCAATTTTTGTTCATCTGCTTTGCGAAATTTTCTCCGTAAAGGAGTAATTTATTTCATATGCTTATAGGATAATATAGACAAATTTTTTCTTAATTTGATACATTTTTAACGAGTGTATCTAGATTCGTGAAATTTTTCAATTTTTGTTCATCTGCCCTGCGAAATTTTCTCCGTAAAGGAGTAATTTATTTCATAAGTTTAATCGGATAATGTAGATAAATTTTTTCTTAATTTTATATATTTTTAACGAATTTATTTGGTCTCATGATTAGACTTTTCAATTTGTGCGCATCTGTACCGTACACAATTTTTTGCAGCGTAGGGAACATGAATTTTTGAAGATTTTTTACACTTTTACATTGTTTAGGATCTGCAGTATCTATTAGTATAGACAATCAAATCTTTGTTATTAATTTTATACAATTTAAATGAATATTTTTACACTCATGATTAGACTCTTCCATTTTTGTGCATATACCTTACACAAATTTGTTTTCTAGAAATGATTTAGAACATACTATTTTCACAGGCATATTTTCCTTGGAAACTCTTTATACAACGTCTTAAAAATTAATTTTTAAAAATGACTTTCAACAATCATTTTAGATTTTGAAGTAGAATTCAAGTCTGGCAGGATATTGATTTCTACTACTGAACTAGGTATCATATAATTGCATATCCAAAGATTCTGTGCCTTTTCTCCACGATTTGAATTTTATAGCTTTAAACTGCATACTTAAGAGTGTACCATAAAATTTGTATATAATTTTTACCCATCCTAACTTGATTAAACTTATACCTAAAGACCATCCTGTAACGGTTTTACACTCTGAAAAATCTGTACTCTTGCAACATTGAATCAGGCCACAAAAAATGCATGATAGCTTAACAATTTTTTCTTTAAATACAAGTTAAGACCTCAATTGATTAAATCGGTAGCCTAACAAGCTACCCATGACATTTTAAAAACATTTATAACATACCAAATAGGATTTTCAGTTTCCACAGAATGTATGCACAGAGCAGCAACGTGCAACGTGCGCCCAGCAGAAACACGGGTGCAAGAGGAAGCATCCTTATCAGGGTGAACAAGATTCGAGCGCAAGGTCTTTAATAATCGCCTAAGCGAACCGATTATGCGACGGTGCAATTTGTCAGACTCGACCAGCCTCGGTCTGCTAGATTAAACGAGTCTGGGGGATACGAGCCTGGTCCGGATGGATGAGTTCAATAATCCATATCGACGAAGAAAATTCCCAAGAGAAAAATCCCTCGATCCCCGCGGAGACGGTGAATTCTCGAATTCCTCGATCGGGAAGTACGATGAAGTTTAGGGTATAAAGCAGGCTGGAATTGCTTCTGGACCGAGGACCAGTCGGTTTGGCTCCGGCGTTCCTGCTTCTTTAGTTAGCTTGTTAAGTCCATCCGCCGCAAAACCTTCCTCGATTTCGCGACTCGGGCCTTGAAAGGCTCGCGGAAACAGCCTGGAAGCAAGTTTTCGACGTTCGGCGGGTAATGCACTTTATTCTGAGTTTTCGGGGATTGTACTGATCGTAGGACTCGCCGCTGCTGCGCCGAAACTTTCCTACTGTACCTCGAACCCTATTTTCGAGGGTATTCGCGAATTCGAACAACAAAAATGTTACGAATCATTTTATATTAAATTTTACTTCGAGGCGAATTTATTCCGGAAAATAAAGGAGGAAATTTCGTTACGACCAGTTTTATGCATTCATGGTAAAAGTGTCACCAGACGAAGCTTAAAGCTGTGGAATGATTTTAAAAAATTAGGAACATGCATACATTATTTTCAATTTATTAACGCGATTAAAATAGGAATATCTTTAGCAAAATCTGCAAGGAAATGCTAATACGATTAGGATTTATTTCAGCAGCAGATTGATTAAACAAAGTTAGGATGGTGGGTATATTATTATGGCATTTTATGTATTTATGGGAAAAATGAGTGGGTGAAGCTTGAAGCTTGAACATTTTATGCACGATTTATTAAAATGATCAAAGTAAGAAAGAAACTACTTTGCTCCCGAGGCTTGTAATTTATCTTGCAATTTGTAGTACTTTATTTTTGACAGAACCACTTCAGAGCGAAAGTTTGCCGCTACGATCATTCTCTGCCTCGAACACTATATTTGAAAGGATGTTTGCGAATTCTGACGTCCAAATATGTTTCAAATTATTTTATGTTAAATTCCACTTGAGCGGCAATGTGTTAAGAAAAGATATACAATTACAAGAAAGTTTATTAAAACTAGTAGAGAGAATGAACAAATTTATCGATACACCAATTACCAATTTAATAGAATGATTAGAAGTTTTTGTTGTATTTCTATTGCTCGGAATTCATCTCGCAATGTTACTTAATTTTTATCCAGGACTAGAAAATATTTTGCAAATTCAACTTCCTTCAATCTACGATTTAATAGATGAATTTCGAGAATATATGGCTAATATATATTTTTAAAGAAGCCGTGGATAAAATTTAATTTTCTCCGGGAACGGTTCCGGCGCATAAAATCAAGCTGAAGAACTTAATTCTATTAATTCCTCGATTTTTATGGGTCGTAAGTGAAAATTTGATAGTTCGCGAATCGCTTGGAGTGTGAAATTCGATTTCGCATGCTCGTCCAAATTTTCGAGCGGCGTTTATACGATTATTTTCATACTAGGTCTGCAACCGCGTTACGTTGTCGAGCGTTTGCGGGACACATACGACGCCGCGAAATTCGAATTTCGAATTGGTGTTTGCGCGTGTGTGGGTTCGTGTGTGTAGGAAGTAACAAGCACTTTCGTCGGTTCCATTCGATACGTTTCTTGTTCACTTGTGTGCCCGGCTTTCCTCTTTTCCGTATTGTCTGGCTCGCCTGTCTGTTTTATCGAACCCGTAAACGACGCCGACTATCAGGGGCGTTGATTGCCGTGAGATTGCACTGCGAGACGCTTTCTCACCGGTTCACGGCTCCTGCTTTTCCTATTGGACCGTTTGTTTTTTCGTTTCTTAAATACACCGTGTCACGCTCGAATTTTCTACGGCCTGCAATCTGTCCGATGCGCGCATATTCCATTTCACACCGTTTCAAATGTACACCAACCTTCCCGCGAGGCAAGAATTCTCGCTTTGATGTATTGAAAAAAAATGTACGAACGTTTTCGTAAAACTTCTTTCCTTAACAAATCAATTTTCGAAGGCGATCAAACATTTCACTTGGTCTGGAGCATTGAAAAGTATTTACGAATCGTTCGGTAAAAGCTTTCATTCGTGGGATCATTTCGGAAGTCAACATTGTCTCAAATATTTATGAAAACACACTGATCATTCCGTAGAATCTTTCGTTCGTGATGAAGTTATTTTGGACGTCGGTGAAATATATCTATTTTTAAGCAAATCAAAATATACAATGTTTCTATAGAAATTCTCGAGGAAACTCGGTTCGATAAAAAGTATTCTAATGTCTTGAAACAGTGTACGCAAAATTTCCTGATTGGTAGAATATTGGCAATACAGTGTTCACTCTGTATATGTCCCAAATGCCTAGCCAATAAAAGTCCCAGCACTATTCCCACTGTATCGGTGTGAGACCGGGAGACCACTACTAATCCAATAACAACGCTTCCTTATTTTTCATTATTTCCTATTTTCACTATTGTCCTTTTCTATGTTCGGATCAAAGAATACCATCTCCTGGCCGATAAATGTCCCCGCGATACCCGCGTTTTTGACAAATATCGAGTAAACACTGTAACTGTCCACCTTCTTCACTGTCAACGAGCGCACCCCTATTTCTTCTCCCTCTCCCCTATTTATTCCCCCAAAACTAAAAATTTTAACGGGCAAAGAAGCAGAACACGAGAAGGAAAATCCGTCGGCAGAGTTTGATAATTCAATCGGCATTTCTCCGTAATTTTTCATCTTAAAAGTCTCATCACGGTGAATGGAATCCTTGATATCCTTCGTCTCGAGGAAATAATCCTTCGCCCCTGAGTGAAAAGAAGCTCGTTAATGAAAGAAGATGCGTCAAAGGGGAAGAGGTCTTTCCTCTGATCCGCGGATAATTACGCGAATTACCATTATCCTGGCAACGTTGTCTCCGAATCGGTAATAAATCATCGAACTGCGAGTTGCCTATTTTCTTCATGACATGTGCCATTTGGTTGGTGCAAAAATTTGATTCGCGTATCAATTGTATAGTGACCAGTGTTCTTCATAATTCCATTCTATTGATTAATGGTTAATTTATTGCGTTTAGAAATAAATATTATACCCTCCGTGCATTTTCTTCGTTGAATTAAACTGAACCCATACTTCCCACTGAAAGCTCGATAAAACGATAACGAAAAAAAAATCGCATAACAATGTTTAATAAACTGTTGTAAAGAGAACGGACGTAGGGTCGCGAAAGTTGAGGGTTCAAGCAGTAATTCGAGCCCAGGTGGGTCACGGCGCGATTTTTTCCCGCGAAGTTAGAACGGTTTCAGCATTGATCGTTTGCAATCGGCGAATCTTCAGCGATGTTTCTCAATTTGACATGACAGTGTGTAATCAGGTTCTCGGGCGTAATGGGTTACAGAGTTCGTGATTCATATCTGGCGACATTACGCGGTGAAATTTCTAATTTATTTGCGGAAATACCACGGGGTGAACGTCGTCAATTACCCAAGACTCGGTGTGTCCGCACCTTCACCGGTGACCTTTAGGTATCTGAAACACTTGCTGCATCGATCGCGGTATCCCATGGCCGTGCAAATAAAAGGACTACGTCCGAGAAAGATAGTAATCAATTGTGTCGGGGTGGAAACGTTTTTCAAATGCCTTCGCCGAAACAATTACGCTCCTGATTCCCGATAAACAATTAACGCCGCTGTTTACGTGACGAACCGAGCTACCCTTCCGGGTAGTTTCGCTATTCCTTGAACCACCATGCGAGAACCGGAATTTATTTAACTCCACAAAATCTTTATTTATTTAAATGAAAGATATAGTAACGAAGACGTCGTAAATATTAGCGTTAAAATTAATGGTAAAGTAAATATTGTAATTTATTGTTGAATTCTTCAAAAGTACGAAATCTACAGTATAGCAGTTTGAAACCTGTACAGCAGTATTTTTAGAAAGTCTAACAATTTAATTAATTCTAGCAAAGTTGGTAATTGCTACACAAACTATAAATTCTCTGTGAAATCAGCTGCTATTTTCGCAGACCTAATTACGGTAAGTGAATGATTGATGTAAATTGTACGTAATCGGACACATGCACTAGAGTCTTAAAAATACCTCTATCGCCTGTTGATAAGAAAAATGTTAATCTGAGGCATGAGAATGATTTTCCAAATTTAGAAAATATTTTAGTACGCGAAGTAAGCATGCACGAAAGTGTTACATAAGTCTCTCCTGTCGCACGTGAGCCTAATTCATCCACAGCTATTTTAAATTACATTATTAAAGAACACCGATACGAAGAGAACACTCTGCGAGAGAAACGAACGCTTATTTATTGCAGAGCGCGATACCGGCGAAAGGTAATTGGTATCCAATGTTGAATTGCTAATAACACACGACCTAAAACAAGTCTATGCTATAAAATATTCAGCATTGTTGCTTTAAATGTGAATGAATAATCAAGGACTCTCCCAAGGGGGCGTCTGATCAATAACAGACTTTTCTACTTGAAAACTTGAGTCACGATAGAAACGTGGCTTCGGGGAATTTTTATTCGATACTCGGCACGATGTAATTATCATTCAGCTATCGTTAATTATATTTGTGGATTGTAAATACCGATAGAAGTTCGTGAAAGTAAGAGGAATAAATAATATCGTTGTTTCGTTAAGCTACGAGTGGAAATGCCCGATAATGATCGCACAATAATCAGACATCAATTGGTAACAAATTACAGCCATTTTTTCCTCGACTTTCCGAACGAATTCCATCATAAATAAAACTTCTACGGCGTCGTTTGTATATATTTTTAAATATCACAAAGAAATCTTAATTTTCCTTAGGTAGGATTCTACATTTTCGACTCATTTTTCTGCGTAGAATCTTTTGCTCTTCTATTGTGCCACTTACTGTCCACCCTGTACATCCCGTCAAGAAAACTGCAGAGATGGGCAGTCAAAAAATTTCGAATTAATTCAAGTGGCCCGATTTGGCGTCGCGCGGTCCTTTTGAGCGTGAAACAGACGACGCTGTCTGAAGTTGAGAACCTAAACCGCGTTTGGTGGCAATAAAGACAGGGAAAGAGAGATGGCAAAGAGGGGTGGAGGAGGAGGGGGAGGAGGAGTAGGAGAGTACGGGGGCGTCCGTGAACGGGGACAAAAGAGGGAAGAAAAGGTAGACGGCGGCCAGATAAAAAGGAATAGGGAAAGGAGTTTAAGTCGATAGGGTGCCACGGCTCGAAAACAAAGGAGACCCCTTTCCAGCAGCTAAGAAAGGAACCGAACAATTTAATCAGCCGATCTCTGTCTTCGATCGCGTTCTAGGTTTCAGGAGAACCAAACCGAACGAGAAAAGAAACGAAATATTCTCGGCTCCGTTCGATCCGCTCGATCTCGCTCCAACTCGTTTTTAATCCACCGGTTCGTTCGTTCGTTCCCTTTTTTTCCCTTTCTTTTTTGTTCGGCTAGGTTCGTGACAGGAAAACTGCGTGACACGGTCCACGATAAAATGGGAACAAGCTTTCGCATCAAGAAAATGGCTGCTCACCAAGCCGCGATCGACCGTGAGATGTCGTTTTATTGTTGGGACGGGCTTGCCATAACGCCTTTTTCCAAACCTGCGAGCCTATCTCACTTTCCCTTTTGACTTGTTCCTTCGTCTGGCGTCCATCGAATAATTTTCGAAACCATTTTTGTTGGGGTAACGTGACGAAATGTGGCCGCGACTTTCGACTTTATTTTTTGAGATGTGCTGGACGTTCGTTTTCGATACTTCGTATATTTATCATTATGTTTCTAATGTTCCTTAATATTTGTTCATATACGTTTCGATTATTTTGTTTTTTAACTGATTATAGTCCAGACGAAAGAATCGATGAGTCTTCACATTGCATTTATATGGACCAATTTAATGAACGAAATTCTTATTCTTTATGCGTATTGAACGACCATCATTTTATTAAACATTTTGGTGAATGTTCTATGCACGTATATCCATAGGACATCAGACCTCCCTTTTATAAATGTTCGTTTTATTTCACTGTACATTTTGCTTCATAAAATAACGTTCAATGTTAATGGAGAAAGAATAATTTGTCAAATATACTCTGCAAAGTTGTCTGCTAAAACGTATGCTGCCATGTCTGCTGCCACATATTCATTTATTTATTTCCGTAATAATTCTAATCAGTTGAATATAACAGTACAACAGTACTTTTAAATTCTATAAATGTATTTATCCTTTTGCATTTGCCCTACTCATTTTTGTGACGAACGCACAAATGCCGCAGTTTAGTTACGACGAATAAAAATCAGCTGAAATATTCCTGACTAACCAACACTGCAGAACATTTGACAAAAAATATTATAAATTAAATTCCACTATAACGAATCCAATTTTTCAATGGCAAATAAAATCGCTGATTTCGATCCAAAAGAAACTACAATAAATCAGGCGAGAAAACGTACAATAAAAATTGTTTAAGATTACAAACATTGTACCCTTTATCCACACCAGCAAACACGCAGAGCAAAATGCAACTTATCCCACAACCCAACAAACAGTTCGAAGAACAGGTGGAAGAAGTTTCGTTTAATTAAGTTGGCCGGACCGGCGGCGTTTCCGAATGAAAACGTCTCGCGAGAGAGACGTTTCCCACGGAAGCATCGTCCACAGAAATTGAATTATTGTTTGCCGGTGAAAAATACCGATGATTTTTCATCGGTAAGCGAACAGGGCCGGCAGCGTTGAATTATTTGCCAAGGTTTGTATTATGCACGCCGGCGGGGAGTGCCGAAATTATTCGGTGACCCCAAAAGCAAGCGCGCCGGCGGGAGGGAAAAGGGGGAGGTTTCCTTTTTAACTCGGTGTTACGTTCCCGTCTTACTGAAATTTCCGGGCCACGGAGCTTTTTCTGCGAAACCCGTGGGTCGACCTTTTGAGTGGCGGTCACGCGACAAGCAGACACACCCGAATAGCTATAAGGAAGCACCGGATGTGTGTCCTTTGAAAAATCGCCGGCTCGCCCCCACCGTTCATTCCCGAGTAATTCCTCTGACGAATGCACTAAACCGGCTTCAACAATGCCCGCTCGGAGAGCTGGGGGGCCAGTTACGCGCACGTTCATCCGAAACTGCGAGAGGCCAAAACCCGATACTCCTGGTAAAAAGTAAAAAGGTAAAAAGTCATATTCGTAACACCGGGAAAATGCATTGCATTTCAATCACATCTCGATGAAACATTTCGCAATGTGAGTTTTAATTTTGCACCCCAAAAACCCCAATTATACATTTATTTCTGGATGGAGTTATCAATGTATTTGTATCCATGGTACGAGTTTGATTAACCCTTGAGTCAGCTATTGCGACCGATGCAACCCCACTGAAATTTATCCTGGTAATTATTTAATGTGTAACTATTGATAATATAACTATTCCCGGATTTATATGAAATTTTATTGACTACAATTTCGATAGGGAATTAATATTAAATATTGATATAATTTAATTGAATCATTTACCCTGATTTATCGAACCCTCAAATGTATCATTTATGTTATGATGTAGTTGTAAATCTGTTTAAATCCAACGAATTACAACGAAGATACATAAAATGATTACTTAAGATTTGATTTTTGACGACGATTAACCCTTAGCACTCGAATGGCGACTGTAAGGCGCCACTAAAAATTGCTGTATCATTATTCAAAATATTTTTTACGTTATTAAATTTGTTTGTATTTAGTAAATCACTGAACACTTCCGTATTGTACGGGCAAATTGCACAATTTTTGTATGTATAACATGAAAAAATATGTATAGAAGGAAAATATTCTAGATCGGAAGAAATGTTTCGTTTTGGAGTTAAAATAGCTTCGAGTGCAAAGGGTTAACTTTGTAAAATTGTGATTCGATCTGTTCATCAATGAAATTGTTTCGCCGATTTTTTACAAATAGTATAACATATAGTGTAACAAACGTTATATAGTATAACAAACGTTTTGTAGGCGTTATTAATGGATCCGTGAACGCAACAAAAACGGTACTCTCTTGTCTGGTTCGCTACACCGCAAAGTTGTAACCTGAATAGTATCATTCCGAATATAATAACGGCAGCTTCTTTCTGACGTGACACGGGTTCGTTGTCGTATACAAGTGATTAATTGCACGCGGCCGAAGTTTCGAGGTGCATTTTTCCAGCTGTTTCTGTTTAATCCGTATGCACGGCATGATTTATATCTCCATTTACCAGTGACCCACTTTGCTCGGCCCACATCATTAGCCATTTATTTTGAAGCATTACCCTCCCCCTGTTTAATTAAAGCGCCCTGTTCTACCGAATTTTTCGTTCGGCGAATTTCGCGGGCGCGAACATTTCCTTGCGATTTCCGCAGCGTAATATCTTTCGTCGCTCACTTGAAATAGAATATTTAACCGTAAAAGTTGCACAGGATTTATGTCATTTATATTTCACAATGCCATATATTACACTAAGATGTTCTACTTGACCAGTAAAGCACAACGCGCATATTTCTATTTCACAATTATTTAATCATTGTTCTGTTCGTTCGTTTTGAGACGATTTCACAATTATTCCTTACTATTTTGTAATTAGTAGACAGCGGATTGTTTGCATTTGTAACAGAAATAAGTAAGTGTAATATAATCTGGTGAGAACATTAGAAAAATTCAAAAAATTACAATATTCTCAACCTATTAAACATGCCAAGGAAAAAAATAAATTTCTTTTTCACTCCAGTTTGTTGCAATCCAGGCAGAAAATGTTTATTTTGCGTAAAGAGCCGCTGTCTAGTAATTGAACACATAGAACTGAACCGCAATCAAACTATGCGGTTTTGTGCCATTTAGAGTACCAACATTGCCAAAACACAGTGGCATTGTTGATTCCATTACTTAAAAATTGGAAGCCCAGTAAAAAACCTTAGATTGTCATGTAGAGATCTTGGATTCTCAGAAGACATTCTCGTGGACCACCACTGAATTCGAATTTCCTTTTGCAATTAACAGTTTCCGAGATCGCCGACCGTGAAACTGCAACTTCAAGAACTGTCTCCACTTGAAACTCGAAAAACCCATGTACCATACTTTCTCGAGCACCATATAACACGCACGCTCCATTAGAATCTGAGCACACCTGATGGCCCTCGCAAGAAAAATCTAATTTCAACAAACGACTGCCACTTCACTCTCCAGCCGCAAGAAGCCTAAATTCAGAGATGATCGAAACGATCTCGCTAGGCTATCGAAACGTATCGAGCACTTTGCTCTCATTCCATGGTAATTATCTCGCAACCAGTATAACATCGCATAACATCGCGGGAACATTAGCGTGCGCTCCGTGCAACACGGAATTTCAATTTTGATTCGCCTCTCGTGTCGCCGGGCTATAAAAACCGACGCCCGCGAGAATCTCTTAAAAAGCCGAGTGTCATACGTGAAGTATTCCCGTGCTCGACGCTCGTAATGGCAGTGTTTTAAAGCAGGCGACCCCTACCACTGTCCTCCCCCCCCCCCTCACCAGTTGGTATTTTTCATAAAATCATGAGCAGCGAAGCCCATTGGCTACGATCCACCCGGATGCAAACATTGAAACGAAACATCGTTCGTTGGTTTCATTGTGAGCTCGGAAGTCGTAAAAGCTACTCGCTGCTTTCTGTGCGCCCTGTCTAAAGTCCTCGTGGAACTTCAATGTCCTGGTCGCCCTTTAAGTTGCATTTTTCTTGGAACACGGCCTCAGGAGTGCTCTCGCACTATTATAGGCACTCACGCATTCCTACGATTTTCTCCCCGTTTTTTTTTTGTTTCTTTTTCCACTCCCAAAAGCATTTTATAGTTCCCTCGAAAAGAGCTGTCTTCCTAAAAGTTTCTGATAGCCGCCCATTTTGAGAGAATTAGCTCGGAATTATTTGTGAGTTTCAGGAGTGAAAGGAATGGTTATTTTTACTGTTCGCGTTGATTATGCACATTCTGTTTCTCCTGATGAAGCTTTCGAAAGCATTTTTTATTTACTTATTTATGTTGTATATAGACAGTGTACATCCGATTTTTTCTCCTCGAGCTTTTAAAAGCATCGTGATTTCATATGATTTTGAAAAAGATCGTTATATCTGTCTATCCTAAAAGAATGGATGAATATCTTTTTTATACAGTTTATACTGTGCTTGCAATCAAGCTTTCAAGAGCATCGTTGTTTAATTTTTTTTTTAAAGAGACTGTAAGAAATGTCTACTTTGAGGGAATTATTAAAGTCACAATTTCTGTGTTCCAGAAGTGGGTGGCCAACAAAAATGTTTATACACACCCATGTAACAGACGTTCAGTCTAATTTAATTGATTTTGTCATAAAATTTTTATCCAGCACTGTCACACCTATGGTTACAATAATATGTTTAGCGAATAAAATTCGATGATTGCAAATTTTGCTCTGGTTACATTAAAGAAATGGAATTGAATCGAGACTGTGCATTAAAATTCCATTTTCCATAATAAATTCTGTCTCCTCTATGTTAATGTACCGCGTTAGTGCTTCCGATTATGCAGATTTCTGGAGGAATCAAATTAGAGAGCATATCATAGTGATCTTCCCGAGTGGGGAGTGTCTACTATAGCAAATCCTGACATTCAGCAGCCTTTTTCAATCACCAGACTGTCGCTGAACATTACCGCCAACGAAACCTGTTTGCTCGCGCGAATCAACTGTTCATCAAAGAAATTAGATACACGTGCCAGTCAAGTGAATATGAAATTCCTCGTCACGTCGGCACACCAATCGAGCCGTGAAACTGGAACACGCCGGGGTATCGTAACTATTTTCGATATGAACACAAAAAAATTCGTATCACATCAAATTGGATAGCTTCAGATGTCCCGGATTCCCATGTTACTGTCAAACTGCGAATTCATTAAGGCACACGCCGCGCAACAAATCACGCGATAAAAGCACGTAATACAAGATCTCCGTTTCAGTCACGATGGATAACGCTATATCGACGTTTTTAACGAACGTGTACGTCGAGTTTAGAAAGAAAAACCTTTTTATTACACACGAAAGAGTATTACATTTTATTCCGAAAAATCCCGTCGTTTCGCGTTCTTTTGATACAGTTTTTGCGATACGAAGTGAACTCATGCGACGGAAGATGAAAGCGATCATTTACTGCTGAAATTACAATGCGTTACTCCGACGCTGTAGTAATGACAATTATGAGTTTCTCGCTGAATGAAACGTCTCGCTTCGAAACGCCGAATGGAATTATCAAACGTCGTTTCGTTTAATGAGGACCGTTCATATTGTTAGGTTGCATATGATGCAATTTTGTTTGCAACATAAGGCAAGTAATTGGCAAGGAAATGTACGTTAGAATGACGTTACCCAGAGTCACCAGATCAAGACTTGTTCCCCCACTCTTCGTGACCCGGTCACTCCAGTACTGGCGGAGAGGGGGTAGCTCTTCCCCTCGATTCATGCTCCCTCCCCTCATCTGGCGACACTGGATCTTCTGATACATTGCAATTGTTCCCAATGACAATGTTACCCATTTCTATACACTTTGAGTTTAATTTTTTCGCAAGACTCAGAAACTGAAAAGATTACCACGCATTCTTCCAATTAAATAGCAAATCTCGACATACTTTGAGTATGTCGTTTAATTTTTGGCAAAATTAGTGAATATTCTTCGTCTCGGTGGAAACGTACTGGTATTATCAATTACACGTCCTCGCCTTTCGCGAAGAAATGAACAGGGAAACGTCGGCGATAAGTTGTAATGTTCCTAATTTTTTAAAAATACTATACCGTTAATGGACGGCGACATTTCCGCAGTCGGGATTAAATGAACTATAAAACGAACGATAAATTCCGGAACGGGGCTGTATAGAAGTGCAGGGAACTGTTTAAAAGGGCCAGCCGCTCCGAGCATGATTAAAGAAGAAGAAAGGCGATTAATTAAAGAGCTCGAAAAGTTTAATACATATTAGGCCCTCGCGAAGTGAAAAGTTTAATATCTGACAGTAAAACTATGGAAAGACTCTTGTAAGCTTTAATGAGCGTAAAAGTTGATAAAGCGATTATGGCAGGATGTACGTTGTAGAATGGGCTTGACAAAGTAAAAATTCTCTTTTGAAACGTATAAAGGGAGGGAAAAACTGGAACGTGCCGCGACTAATAGGAGAGAAGATTACAAAGGACGAAAAAGATTGTTTCGTTGCGTCTAAGCACAAGACCCCTTTGGGTTCCGCGAAACTTCATTTGCGTTAGGCGCCTCGTAAAATATTACGTTCACCGACGCGGAACGATTCAATTGGAAAATAGAACATAAAGCCTGCAGAATAAAACATTTTTACATGTGGAATCCGTTCCATCACCGGAAAATTCAACGTTTGTTAACAACGTTTGTTGTTTTCATTTCTGTATCGTTTTTATGGTGGTTGCAGTTATTCATTATTGCGTCCACAACATTTTCTGCCACTCGAAAAAAGGAGGAAACATTTAGAATTTGCATGCGACTGTGACTGAACTCTTGAAATTATTTCTAAAGTTAAACGGTCAAGATCTGAAACGGAATAAAATTCTTGTGCTCTTTTGTGTCAATCATTTTCCTGAACTAAGGGAGTTTAAAATTTTAATGTTTGAGTCGAATGGAATTTACTGCACTGGAAAACGGATCAAATATTTGGAAATTGCATGTGACAGTGCAGTGGCAATATTTTTCGAATTACTTGTAAAGTATAACAGTGGAGATCTAAAATACAATACAATTTTTGTTTCTTGTGTCTATAATTTTTCTGAATCGAGGAAGTTAAATTTGTAAAATTTTAATGTTTGAGTCGAATGTGTGATTCATTTTCTGACGTTGTAGGTATTTGCTGCAAACCTCGGCGAGCAAAAGAATACGAACATTATCGTGTGACATAATTATCAACCGGGACGAACGAGAAAAATAATACAAGTCGGCTTAATGGGGGTGCAAATTGGGAGGAAGAAAAATGGTGTACGTGCTTTGCATTTCAAGTGGGAGCAGCAGGAAACAGATTCAAGGTGATTAATTATAAAGCAAAGTTTAACCGCGTTAAGGTCGCGTAAATCATGCCGTTTGAACTTTGACCTTGGCATTCTGGAACGAGGTGCTCAACCATTACTGAAATTCGTGCCAACCGGATTCTTCCAGAATACATGGAACTTGCGTGGAACACACAAGAATATATATACACACAACATTATTTCAGTTCACACTCATTCTTCCCTGATACAAAAATTTAAATAAATTACTAATAATTAGAATATTGAAATTATTTTCGTTTCCATACATTTATTTCTGTTCGTAATTATTTAACATTTGTGTAGTACAAAGTTCGAGACATTATTTATATCATAGAATATTCGTTTTGCTATATCTCTTCGTTTCAATCATATTGAACTAGTGCAAAAAATCAAGTCACTATGATGACGATATTATCAACCTTAATCAATTGTACAACGTCCATTGTTTCCGATGCTTCTCTCCCGCTGTCCAGTAACCTCTTTAATTCTGAATCAATAATCAATAATTAGAGGTAATCTTATCATAGTCGATGAAAAACCGATACTACTTACCCGCTAACTATCCCAATATTTTAAATTATGATTCTTTAAGAATGTCAATATGGTCGATAACTTTCTAATTTACAAACTGTATAGTATATAAGTTACATTGCAGCTTACATTACGTTTATGTTAGGTTGCATGATTTAAATGCAA